>NC_089202.1:24809506-24919795 GCF_963930695.1 Labrus bergylta
CAGTGAGTGAGAGCTGAGAACCTTAAACTCAGAATCTGACTTTAACTTTACTCTCCTTTATGGTTTTGGCTCGTTCTTCTTCTGGTGGAAACGTCGTGTTGACAAGTTGAAATGACAGATTTCCTCACACTGTGTGCTCCTTTGAGTCTGTGTTTGTGAGGCTGGAGGGGAGGAGGGTCCGTGGTCAGGGGAAGGTTTTATTTGTGAGGGAGGAAAAGAAAGTGAGGACAGAGGGAGAGGAAAGTGAAACGAGGAGGAAGGAGTGATCGCACTGTTTTTAGAAGTAGAAGAAGACATTTAACATGTAGTGTTTTTGTTTGTGTGTGTGTGTGTGTGCGTGTGATTGATCCGTCCAACCTGGTGGTCGTGGCTACAGACCTGAGACCGAGTGTGTCCTTTGAATCCTTACAAACTTCAAACGCTCATTTTAACTCGTTTGATTGTGTGTCAGTGACCCACGCTGTTTTCAGACTGAAATCTTCACAATGAGCTGCATGGCTCGGGCTTTCTGTTTAATGTTTCTGTGTCTGTACCTTTAAATATGTAAATGAGCTGTGTCTGACCACGCCCCCTCTCTGGAAGGGCTCGGGTGTACTCAGGCTTTCTCGCTCCATGTCCTATTGTTTACGGTGAGAAGGCAGACTCAGAGGGCAGAACAAACACCTAGCTGTGGGAGTGTCACCCACCTGGGGGAGGGGTTACTGCCCTTTGTGATGTCATGAAGGGAACATCTCCAAACGGCCTGTTTGAGCACACATTTTCTGAAAAAGACGGAGAGGATGGACTTTTCTCATCATTAGGGGGGTTTGCAGACAGACTAGAGACACATATTAGAGTTAGAGAAACATGGTGAAGTGGATTTTAGAGAATATGAGACCTTTAACGACTCAGGTAGGGGTCTTGATTCTGGTTCTTCTTTGGCAGTTTGTTTCGAAGGGACACCTGAAAACGAGCAGGTTTTTACAAAACTCAACTGCACACTAATTGTTAAATCTTCAGGACCTGTATTCAATCAAACTTTAACAACAAAAATTCAAAAACAAGGAAGACCCGTGAGAATGTGTGGTGACAGAAATCCATCGGGGACGGGGACGGGAACAGTTTTGTTTTCCACTTTTTAAAGAAATCTGAGGAAATTAGAAGAGAAAACGAGTGTACAAAATGTTCCTTTTAATCTAATTTTGGGTTTTTCAAACGGACATTTAAGAGCTGAACGAGGAGCCCCGGAGGTTCTGTGGGGATCTGGATGTGTGTGAATGTGTTTTGTCTGCTGTAAACAAGCGCGTCTAGACACAGTTGTTGAGTTAAAAGAGAAACCGCACACACTCATTAACACTCATTCCTCTGCCATTTATCCTCTCTCTCCTCCTGCAGTTTGTGTCGCCGTGCTCAGATTGTTTCGCCCAGCAGGATGAGACTTCAACAGCGCGCAGTCGTTTGTCGCCGCCTGTGTCGTGTAATCTGTGTGTGTGTGTGTGTGTGTGTGTGTGTGTGTGTGTGTGTGTGTGTGTGTGTGTGTGTGTGTGTGTGTGTGTGTGTGTGTGTGTGTGTGTGTGTGTGTGTGTGTGTGTGCAGCTTCAGACTCATGACTTCCTCTTCATCACTAATCACTCTCATCTGTTGATCTTCTTGATCTCCGCTCTGATCCACAGCAGAGCAGAGCGCCCCCCCGAGAAGACAGAGAGGTGTGTGTGTGTGTGTGTGTGTGTGTGTGTATCTGTGAGAGAGAGTGAGAGAGAGAGAGAGAGAGAGAGAGACTGTGGCTTCTCAGAATCAGGCCATACAGAAAGGGACTGAGGAGAGTTTGAGGCATAGTTTGTGGTCAGAGCTGATGGTAAAAGCATTTGTGTGTGTGTGTGTGTGTGTGTGTGTGTGAAAGAGAATGATTTCGCGGAATCAGTTAGAGATCAGCTGTCCGGTAAATCTTTGTCTCTCATCTTTACTTCCTAAAAACGTCCTTAAAAAGACTCATTAGCATTAGTTATCACACGGTTCTGTTCAGTACTCTGATTGGCCAATTACTCATAGCAACAGGCGGTTGCTAAGGACAGGGCTCTTATCCCAGGTCTAGTCAGGTAAGTCAGGTAGGCCTATTTTTTTTTTTTTAAACAGAGGTTTTCCTTTCCTTCGCCGATTGAAAAAATAATCCCGTCCACACATGCTCAGTTTTCAAAAACATCTTCGTCCACATGAAAACGCAACAGCGCACTGTTACAGCTGTCATGAGCACGCCAAGTCATCAACTTGTTAGACAACACCTCCAGGCGATCTTGTTACACTGTGCGTCAATGTGCGGGCAAAGCAGCTCACTCAGAGTCCACAACGATTCCTCTGCAGTGACCTTTTCATTTTCAAGGTCGTCTCACCGCCCAGAAGTCCCACCGGGTCTGGTCTAAAACGCGGTCGTTGGGGGCGGGGTTTGTGTGGTCAGAGTGTTGTCTGAAGCAGCAGTGACCTCTGTCGTCCAATCAGGCGTCAACACAGTGGGAGAGTAACTGTGTGTGTATGTGTGAGCGTGTAAAAAGTCCAGTTAGCATCGTTAGCACCAGAGCTAGTTTGGTTACGTCTTCACAGAAACACCTTAAACAGAGTTTCTGAACATCTTCACCCCGGAAGGAGTTTTACTAACGGAGAGTTTACAGAGACCTGAAACGCCGTTTGCAGAAGAAAACGCCAAAAACATACCCGGCAACGTGAGGACGAGGCCTCAGCCGCTGCAGGACTAACTGATGTCATATCAGAGGAAATGTTCGGTTAAATGTGAGTAGTAACAGCTCGTTAAGCTCGCTTAGACTGAACTGTTGCTATGGAAACGGCTCAATAATTTAATTTCTATTAAGTAGTCGCGTTCTAAGCGGGGTAGCGAGTGAGCGGGTTTTTATCTATTATTTAACTCAGGTTAATGAAGGAGAAAAATCTGCTGTAATCGTTGCCATGGTAACTAATTGCCCCTCCTCTCTCTCCTCTGTGTTTTACCATACACGGATCGGAAGCCAACTCGGGAAATCCCATAAAAGAGTGTGTCAGCGAGATGACGGCGTGAGACAGACTCTTCATCACTGCGTCTACAGATGGAGTGTGTATACAAACACACACAAAAAAACTCACACATACTGTACCCCACGCAGGGCCCGGGTCCTGACTCAACGCCATAAACCCGTGCGGCGGCAGCCTCAGCACTGAGGAAGCCTTAGGTGATGACATGATGTGTGACATCACTCACACAGCACACACACTTTGAATTAGCAGACTGGCAATGTGACAAAAATGTGTGTGTGTGTGAGAGAGAGAGAGAGAGAGAGAGAGAGAGAGAGAGAGAGAGAGAGAGAGAGGGGAGGAGAGGAGAGGAGAGGAGGGAGAGAGAGAGTGAGAGAGAGAGAGAGAGACACACACCTGCAGGCAGCTATAAATGATGTCTGTAATTATGTACAAACACAAATCACACACTCATGTTGCAGAGTATATTTCCGCGAAGCTCACGCTGGCTCACGCTTGCTCACGAGACAAAACACACACACACACAAACACACACACACTCACACTCACACACAAACACACACACGCACACTCACACTTGCTGGCGGTGACGGAGCAGCCCCGAGGCCTGTCTGACAGGACAGTTTAGTGGTCTTATTAACAGCACGTGGAATGCCAACAGATAATTAACCATGAGAGATGAAGAGGGCCGAGTGTCAGCGGTGAAACATTCAGCTTTTTATTTATCAACAAGTGAACAAGTGAAAACAGCGCAGCGCAGCGGGAGGAGAGGGCGACTTCATCGAGACATCAATGCAACACTTTCACCAACCTGCTGAGCGCCACAATCGTCACAGAATAATATTTAAAATCCACTTCCCCATGTTCCTCTAACTCTAACATGTGTCTCTAGTCTGTCTACAAAGCCCCCAATGATGAGAAAAGTCCATCCTCTCCATCTTTTGCCTGCTCCACTTTTCAGAAAACGGGTGCTCAAACAGGCCGATTGGAGATTTTCCCTTCATGACATCACAAAGGGCAGTAACCCCTCCCCCAGGTGGTGACACTCCCACAGCTAGGTGTTTGTTCTGCCCTCTGAGTCTGCCTTCTCACCGTAAACAATAGGACATGGAGCGAGAAAGCCTGAGTACACCCGAGCCCTTCCACGAGGGGGCGTGGTCAGACACAGCTCATTTACATATTTAAAGGCACAGACACAGAAACATTTAACGCCTCCAGACAGTAGCTATAGGCGAGTAGGTGTAAACCATCTCACCCATGCAGTGTGCTGCACGGATACGACGGTTTCTGAAGCGACCGCCGACCTTACTCAGGTACACATGAATTGTGCCCGAGACCACCTCATCAAATGAACTGGACTTTGGGGTCAAGCGTACTCGGTTCTGGGCCCGGGTCGCTGAACTGAAATCACCCTGAATCATTTTTGTATGTTTACTCCTCACCGCTCTGTGGCGAGCATGTGAGCAAGTCACACCGCCATCTACTGGCCTGGCATGTGTACTGCAGGGTTTTTGAGTCACTTGTGCAGATCCTTGTGCAAAGGCGGTTGTTGTTGTTGTAGCCCAAACGAGGAACTTTTTGAAAATGAAAACAAAGAACCGCTTCTGTTGTCAGTTCGCAGGTCGATGTCAATAATCACATTCTTTGACAAATGACTATTTAAATCAAATCACCTTTATTAGAAGTCATTCTGGATAACTGTCAGCTGATTTACATGTAATATTATTTATTCATGAACAGACGTCAAATAAAAAAGAAAATGGAAAGGCAGCTAGAAAAGAAAGTGATTAAAAATGTTCTAAATATCCCAAAAAAGGAGGAAACTAAAGTTAGTGTTTTTCCTGTTCTTAAATCTGACAATGAAAGCTTCCACGGGGTGAGCGCGGCCCCCGACAGCCTGCAGACTTAAAGCTAAACGCGTCTCATTATCTTAGCCCGAGCTCTTCAAGTGGAACAGAAACCAGATGCTCATTTAAACTTGGCAGCGGACAAAAAGGCTCGATCCAAACGTGACAGAAACAGGCAGTGAAACAGCCAAACTGTCGCGTTAATGGAGGAGAAATTAAAACACCTGTTAGAGAGAAACACGTGCAAGTTCTGCTGTGAATGTCCTGAAGCTCCATCAGACGTCTGCAGAGAGAGAGAGAGAGAGAGAGAGAGACATCGAAACGCGCTCCAAAAACATAGACAGGAGACGCTCATCACTGTTCACTTCTGACTGATTCTGGATCTTTCAGGTCACAGATCAATATTTGAAAATCGTCTTCTTGAAGGTTAAACTGTTTTTGAGCTAAAGCTGAACCTTCAAAGGGAATCAATCACCTGATGATATTTGTCTTCTGATGCCTCCATAACTTGAGGGTACCAAAGTTTTGGTTTATCTCCGGTGACTCTCTTCATCTTCGATCACGCTGCACAAGTCCATCCACTCAGTTTGTTTTTCCTCTGATACGATCCCGACAGAGATCGACCTTCTGTTTCAGTGGAGGTCATTTTTCTCCTGAAGCTGGAGACACACTAAACTTTTTTCAAATCTTAACCTTTTTTTAAATCGTGGAGACCACCGACACGAGGACGGTTTAACTGAAGTCTAAACGACTCGACCACGAGACCACACAGCTGCAGTTTGTAGAAATGGTTCCAAACGGAGGCGTGTCTAGAGGGGTGGCACGGGCCCCCCCTCGAAATCTGATTGGCCACCCCAAAATCTCCAAATCTTTGACTCATTAGAGGCAAATTGAAGTTAAAATCACCTTCTCTGTTTCCTTTTTCATTTCTCGTGCACGCTGTCGAACGTTCAGCGGACTAAACCGCCATAAATGTGTTTTTACAACTTAGACAGCGTGCAGGAGTTTTGCACATGATTTTCTAAATGCTTTAAAATGTGAATTTGTGACTTCACGCCAACCCAGCAGAAGTCAAGTGTCCCAGGTGGGTCACCCCAGAGAAAAAAGTCTGGATACGCCCCTGATGGACGATGGACGATGGACGCCGTCAGCTCGCTGTCATGCCGTGTTCTAGCAGCGAAAAACAGAAAATGAGATCCAGGCTGAGAGGACGGATCACGAGCGGCTTTAATATAATTGCACGGCGAGATGTCAGAGAACGCAACATCCGGTTTGTGACGCTTCCAATTCTGCTCGCTCTCATTGGCTGCTGCTGGTATTCTGTCGGAGGCAGCTCGACCTGGAATCATAAATATCAAACATGTTGGATATCAGGACGCTCCGACCCGTTTAGGAGCAGAAACATAATGGTAGTGACGCCACACACCTGAGGATTATTTGGACTGATAGTCAATTGTGACAAGACGAGAATCGGGCCCTCGTGCGAATTCGGTCCATTGTTGGCAATATGTCGCATTTGTGCAATCTATAGCGTTACAGCGTGCAGGAGTTTGTCTGCAGTTATAAGGTAATAAAAACGAATACTGAGCGTCTGGGACTTTTATTTTCGTTTCTGTGGATCCAAACGTTTTCCGATATTGTTAAAGAGTTTTACTAGAATCATATCAGATCAATCCGAGCCTGTCAGTTTTCAGAGGACGCACTTTGAGCAGGAGCTTTTAACGGCCCGTGTTATGGCTGCAGGATGAAGCGATCTCCGGGAAATTCAAACAACTTTTGTACCTTTTCTACACCGCAAATGATCTAAAAATAGTTTCCTGGTTTCGATCCATCAAAGTGTGCCGGTTCAGTGAGAAAAACTTAATGAACTTCTCTCGTTGGATGCTTTTAAGAGAAAGTTAATGACTTGGAGGCGGATACATCTGGCTGTAGATGTTCTTCCTGATGTATTTGTGGATGATTCTTTTGACAAACATTTTGCTGTTCAGATTTGTTATTTGTGTCTTTTAATGTCTCATGTATTTTGTATTTGAAAGATTGGCTGCTCGTTGTCCGTGTGAAACTCTCTTAATGTTTTGCTGCCTGTCTTGGCCAGGACACTCTTGAAAAAGAGATTTTTAATTTCAATGAGTTTCTTTCCTGGTTAAATAAAGGTTAAATAAAATAAAATCAAAAATCAAAAAATCAAAAAGTTGTCATGGCTACCCTCAGATCAGCAGAATTTCTCGGACATATTTTATTTTGGAGTTGATGATGAGTGTTGCAGTCTGTGATGTACACTCAGAGCATGTCCAGACACTAACCCCAATGAAAAAGCATGAACGTGTTAATAACTAAGGCAACTTCAGCAGGACTCTCCAGCCGCTCCCCGTCGACACCACCGTCTCTGTCTCTGACTCGACCGGCAGGAAGATGTATGGCAGGATGGAGAAACGAGGGATCCCTCCTCCTCCTCCTCCTCCTCCTCTCTTCATGTGGAGATGTTTGTTTGTTTGGAGACGAGGAGAAGGAGGTGGAGATTGGAGATAACAGAGTAGAAAAAGGAGAGATCCTCTGCTCGCTTTACGACCTCTTCACCTGGAGAAAAGTCTTTTCATATGAGCGCAGAGGAGGAGAAATATGAACAGACGACCAGGTGTAAAGGGCGGTGCGTTAAAGACCTCCTTCACGTCCTTTGATCATCTTTATCGTTACAGTTTCTCATCTCCGGCTCATTTAGGAGTTTTTTTTAGTTTCCTGTGTAAGCGCTACCGTTTCAGGAGTCCTCCAGCGAGATGATGCGTCCGCTGGTTTCGTTGGTCGGTTGTCACCGTGACAGTGAGGTGAGGAGTGAGAAAAAAGGGGGTGTGGCCTCAATCAGTGGGGACGGGGATGATGCAGATGTGCAGGAAGTTGTCCGGGTGGCTGAGGTGTTCGCTCAGCCACTGCAGAGGAGTCTCCAGCAGCGGCTCGATGCCGTGGATCACCACCTGGAAACGTTTCTGCTCACCTGGATGGAGAGAGAGGAAGAGAGAGAGACAATTCATGTATTAATGGTTAGACAGCAGAAACTTCTTAGATCAAAAGAAAAATAGGGGGAAGACAGGAGGGGGAAGAAGAGACGATAAAACGGACAGAGTTCGAGGGAGAGCAACAGATACATGAAAGAGAGAGAGAGAGAGAGAGAGAGAGAGAGAGAGAGAGAGAGAGAGACAGCATGTCACACACTGCTCTAATAAAACCTCTGTGGTGAGAGAAAGTCAAAGTGTGTCTGTGTGTGTCAGGAGTGTGTGTGTGAGAGAACTGTGTGTGTGTGTGTGTGTGCGTGCGTGTGTGTGTGTGTCTGTGGTGTGTGAGAACGGTGTGTGTGTGTGTCTCTCAGGAGTGTGTGTGGGTGCGTGAGAGAGAACTGTGTGTGTGTGTGTGTGTGTGTGTGTGTGTGCGTGTGAGAGAGAACTGTGTGTGTGTGTGTGTGTGTGTGTGTGTGTGTGCGTGTGAGAGAGAACTGTGTGTGTGTGTTTGTTTAGTTATGAAGAGGAGAATGACAGTTGTTTTTGTGTTTGTCGTTGACAGAATTTCAATCTTTAACTTTCACTCTGACAGTTCAGTTTCAGACCCTGTGTGTGTGTGTGTGTGTGTGTGTGTGTGTGTGTGTGTGTGTGTGTGTGTGTGTGTGTGTGTGTGTGTGTGTGTGTGTGTGTGTGTGTGTGTGTGTGTGTGTGTGTGTGTGTGTAAGATGGCCTCCTGCGACTGACCCCGCCCCCCCGCCAAAAGGCCACGACCGCAAACCGTCAGTTATGAGCAGCGACTTGTCCCCGCCCTCTTGACCTTCAGGGGTTAATGTGACTGACAGATTCTCAAGAACTGAGAGACGTTCAGGAGACTTTCAGCTGCAGCTTGATGTTCAGGATATTATCACTGAGTCACATGAAGGACACTACACAGCTGCTGCATTATGGGAAACGTAGTAACCAGACTGAAGCTCTGAAAGTGTTACCCGGAGACCTCTGAAGAGAACGTCTGTGTTTGATTGATCGAGTCTGTAATATGTCAAGTTAAAATTGGAGGCCACATTTCAGCGAACAGAGAGAAAATAAAAATAATAGCTTCACATCTCCCTCCATCCTACCTTCAAATCAAACGCTCAACTCTCTTCTACCTCTCAAGTCCCCCTTACAAAGCACCTTCTCTCTTTCTCTCTATCGCTTCTTTCACTTTTTGTATGCCTTCTTAGGTATTTTGTATAGTTTTGTAATGTCTTTGTTGGTTGTAGTCTGATGTGTGTCTATTGATGTCTTAGTATTTTGCTGTCTTTATTTTTTTATGTTGTTTTTACAACAGCTGTTGTTGTCCTGACCTTGTCTGTTTTTTTTGTGTGCCTCATTTAAAAACTTAAAAATCTTCAGCTGAGGTTCTTTCTAAATGACTCTCTTAAAAAATGCTGACTCATGACTTTATCTGTTTACCTTTAACTTCTGCTTCACCTGTTCAAAGACGAATACGGACCTAATCTCAAGTTCAGGCTGATAAAAACATTTCAGGTCAAATATTTGTGCAGCTCTGTGGTGACATGTTTCCACCAAGCGGTCCGCTTTGGTTCAAACCCTGAGCTTTCTTGCGTTTCCACAGCTTGACTAAATGTAAACAGCCAATAAATCAAACAAAGAAGAAGAATTTGACGCAATAAACAAAGATCAATAGGAAGGTCTGCATCTCAGAGGTCGAGGGGAGGAGCTACACGCTGACGTTAGTCACAAAAATACAAAAAATGATTCTCTCAAAATCCACAGGATACTTAGACATGCAGCGTTTTGTGTTTTTCCTTTTTTACCCGCTGACACATGGGAAGTGAAGATTCTTTTCACCAATCAGCGGATTGCAGTGCGTCTAGCTCCGCCCTTTAGGGTCAGATCGGTGCGCTTGGCACCCCAACAGAAGAATACCAAAAAAATAGGACGGTACGGATCAGGTATTCTGGTACCCTTCCAAACTTTTGAAAGCGGGAAAGCCAATAAAATGCGTACCGTTATTTTTATTTAATACGGACAGTAATAATGTTGTAAATAAAGCTTTTGTTTTTTTATTTAGTATTATTATATTTTACTTTTTCCCCCCCTTATTTTATAAATGTGTATATATTTGCATGTGTATATCTTTTATTTTATTTTTCCCTTAGAATTAATTTAATTGTAATTGTGTGTCTTGGAAAAAATGTCTAAAACTCAATAAACATTTTGTTAACAAAATAAATTTGTACCGTACCAACGGAACTGAACCGGACCGCTTGGTGAAAAACGGGACTCAAAATAGAGGGGGGGGGGGGACAGGACGGCAAAAGGATGATGGTGGATGATTCTGCCTTCATATCGATGAACACCTCTCAGAACTACTCGCAATCGTATGAGGCACCAGGCCTCCTCAGGTCATCGGGGGAAGGCCTCATCAGAATAAGAACCAATCACGATGACGCAGCTTTTATTGCCTTCTCAGAAGTGGATTCTGTGCGTGGGTGAGTGCAGTCTGCAGAAACGCTGTATTACATATTCTTTTATGAAATGTTTTTTGTGCCTGTGTGAAGCGCTTTGAATGGCCTGGTGTCTGATGCAGGGTACGATCTCATGAGAGGTATTTCATCTTCTTGTTCTTTGTGAAATCTCTCCTCTGCACTCAGGATATTTTGTGTGTGCGTGAGAAAGAGAGACATCATCAAACCTTTTTTTTAGTCAATCACTCCTCGCCTCACACACACACACACACACACACACACACACACACACACACACACACACACACACAGGTCGCAGGCTCGCATGCACCCTGACATTTTAGCTCCACGTAATATCAGGAGGACGGTTGAGACAGAGCGTTAACCGACGGTCTGAGAAGCGGCTCCACCCTACACCTGCTCGCTGACTGGCAAACAGAAACGTGTCAGAAACTGATGTCAGGAAACAAAGAGCAGCAAGCTTCTCAAAATCACTGAGGTGCACGTTTATGAGGCAGGAGGTGAGGGTGTGCTGCCCCTGATGGTGGCTGTGGGAATGACACAAAGAGAGAGTGATGAAGCAAATTAACCAGTTGATTGGCCGCGGTCAAAGATTTAAGTAAGTCACAGACAGCAGCCAGATTCAAAATCACACCAGGTTTACTAACAGATTTAATCTTTGCTCATAGATGACGCGAGCATGAGTCTCTGCAGGGGGGTTCAAATGAAACTCAAAGTGCAGGAAGTTTATGGAGTCGAGGGTAGAGGTGTGAATTAAAGATTTCTCGAAACAAAATTAACCTGCAATGAATAATATTTAAAAAGCACTTTGCAAAACAGGATGCTCTACAAACGAAGGCAATGATTGAAAATGTAAAAAACAAAATACAACGAGAGAGCCAGAAATGATAAAAATGAAGGACGCATTGAGAGACATCGGCAAATAATGTTGCATGAACTGATGTCTGTAGCTGATGTTTATCTGTTGTTTCAAAAGTGTGATCACGTGCAATAATCACCAAAACAGAAATATGAGGAGGGAAAAAACATCTTTCTTTTTTTTACTCCTGGTAGGAGCCGATGAACTGTTCTTGATCTGTGCTGAACTAAATCAAAAATAAATCCTTGTGTCGTCACTTTCTCTGCATGAGTTCATGTTTTAGCTGACACTGTTTAAAGAGTTAAGAAGTTTGCTGGTCGGTTGCACAGCAGGAAACCCACTGAGCCACAAGCCTGTAAGAAAAAAAAAAGATCGGGCGTGAGCTGTGACTCGTCTTTTAAATCTCAGGTCTGTATTTATCTCGACTGCGAAGCTGCTTTAAAAGAGTCATAGATGATAAACTCATCACATCCAGGTCGTGGTGTGCACCTTCAGGGACGTCTTAGTATCTGAAAAAACAACTTCAGCTCAGAAAGTAAAAGGTGTGATCCCGCCCAGCAAACACACTTTCTCTGGTTCACACACACACACGGTTTTCTGGGTGGTGTTTCCTGCCCATCGCTAACCTTTAGCCCCCGTTTTACCTGAACGACAGAGAAGCAAGATGTGGTGACTGTCATTATGAGAGAAGAGACTCCCACACACACCCCATTCAAAAAGATATTACTGTTGAGGAAGCAGTTCTCTCTCTCTCTCTCTCTCTGTGTGTGTGTGTGTGTGTGTGTGTGTAAGCGCAGCTGGTTTATCGTATTTTTGGTCGTCATCATCAGAATGAATTCCCACCATTAACAGGTTTTTTATTTACTGGCTGTGACGGATCAGAACAGCTGTTACTTATCAACCGCACATTTACGACAGCTGTAACATGGCGGGCAGATGATAACTGTTGTGATATCTCAGGGGGAAGTACTTCCCTCTGTCACCATGTAAGATCTTTGTTAAACATAATCCACATCACCCCCCGTCCTTCTAACCCTCCTCTGGCTCCCCATCCCTCAGCGTATCAACTTCAAACTCAAAATGAAAACCTACAAAGCCCTCCACAACCTGGCTCCTCCCCCTTACCTGCCTGAGCTCCCCCACCAACACTCTCAGGTGTGCTGACCCAAACATCCTGCCCCCCCCCCCCCCTCTTGCAGGACTAACCACCAATCCTGCCACTGCCCCCCCCCCCTCTGGAACTTACTCCCAAAAAACCTCAGAGACCCCCTTACTCTCTCACTCGCCACCTTCAAGAAATCTGTAAAAACTCACCTCAGGTAACATCTCGGGGAGGTTTGGAAGGTACTGCTTGGTTTAAAGAACAACTAGACTGCTGGTTTAGGAGCGAAATGTTAAATTTATGACGTTATGAAAGTAACCTTGCACTAAACTCCGAGTCTGGCCAGCGAGCAATTTGTCAGTTATCAAAATAAGCACATTGAGCTTTTGTTTTCCACCCTTACTGGAAAAACTCTTAACTCCAGTAAAGGTTAAAGATTCCCCAAACAGTGAGGAGTGTGATACAGGAACACGGAGATTTTAGAGGTTTTTTCCCAGACTGACTAACACTCAGTCTTGTGAGTCATTAAAGCCTCAAAAACTTTGACCATTAACACCTGGAACAAGTGCGCTCGAGGCCAACAAACAAAAGTGTTTACAAGCAGAAGGTGTTGTTGGGTATCTGAGAGGGATCAGCTTCAGGAGGATTTACTGCAAAGTCTTCTACTAGGAACAAATCCCAGCAGCACGGGGCCGATGAAACCCGGCCAGGGAGCCAGGACTTCCCCTCCTCTCTTTATCAACCACAATCACATCATCAATAAGTGAACTTGGCGTGCAGATAGGAAGCCACAGGTCTGAATGAAAACACACACAAACACACACCCTGTGGTTTAGCCGAACACGACCGCCGGGCCAAGAGGACATGTTCTGTCAGCCAAGCGAAGACAACCACTATTTAGGGAAGACCACAGCGCTGCGCTCTCCTCACAGCCAAACACACAGTCTGACCGCACGACCGGCAGCGGGTCAGACCGACTGACAGACCGGCTGAAGGGTGGACGGAAACATCCACTGGTGAGGGATTCAAACTGTCATACGACAGTCAGAGAGAGAGAGAGAGAGAGAGAGAGAGAGAGAGAGAGAGAGAGAGAGAGAGAGAGAGAGAGAGAGAGAGAGAGAGAGAGACGGGAAAAAAGACCCCAATATTGTGATTAAAGGCTTTATATGCGATTTTTTGATCCAGCAGATGTCACCCTTGAGCACCAGCAAGAAACCGAAACCAAAACAACTTGCGGTGCATTGTTGTGTTAGCATGCTAATGCTAGCGATCTTTATTATGCTCGTATCTTCACACTGCATGTAAGTTTACCCGAAATGAGCGTGATCTAGAAACGCTAACGTGACATTCAGTTAAGCAGTGAGTACAGGATGTTATTCTTCTTTTCTCTAGTCCCTCAATTAAACAACTTTTATATGCGAGGGGATGAGCCGGCCGGTCGTCCCGGCGATGTAAACACCATTGTAGACAGTCATGACTCACAGAGTTATTTTCAGAGGATGTACTTGATTTCTATTACATTTAAGTGCATATAAAGCCTTTAATCTGAAGAATATTTCTGTTGATTTATCAAACCCGCATAACAAAAAAAATGTTGTGTGGGTTTGGTTTGAAAACGATTATCACAACCTTTAACATCCGGTAAATTTGGTTTCTGTTAACGTCCAATGGGTTCTCTTAAGGTAGGTACACACCACGCCCACCGTCAGGGGTCGGGGGCTTGTCAGAGAGAGTCGTTGGCTTTAGTCGGTCCGGTGTGAACAGCAGCGTCAGAACTGCTCTGGGATTGTCGGAAGAGAGCTCCTCTCTCTCTGTGAGCATTCACATCATATTACTGCATGTCACTATCTGTATGTTATTAACCATATATCTTCTTAAGTGCTCCTGTGCTCTCGTCGGTTCCTCTGGATCATGAAATGCACCATGATGACCCCCCCCCCCCCCCTCCTTCTCCATCCATCCTCCCTCTATCCCATTTTTCAAGCCCGGTGCAGTTTCAGCAGATGGCTGTTCATCATGAGTCGGGTTTGGCCCAACATTTCTGCCTCTGAAAAGGACGTTTTTTTTTTTCTCCACTGTAACTTTTGCTAAATCTTGCTCATGATGGCTTACTGTTGGGTCTTTAAGAGCTGGGAGGCATACAAATGAACTCAGAGGGTTAAAGTCATATCACTCATCACACCTTCTGTTGGTGATGAGAGTTGAGCTACTCTGGTTTCAAAAAGTCTATTTTCAAACTCACATTGTGCATAAAGCTGCTTAGACGTCCACAGATCTCCAAAGTGAAACTCCAACTCGCTCTGATATCAAAACAATATAGTCTGGAAAGCCTTTTTGAAGTACCCGATGTAAATAAAGACGTAGGGTAAACATCTCTCTACTGAGAACATTACAGTGTATCGAGAATTCCCCCGTCTGGTACACATCTCCAACGCCTGCGCACATGAACCATAACCCACAATGTGCTGTATCAAAACAGCCACTGAAAACTGCACTTCCCCCTGCAGCCTCAGAAGTGAGCCGACCCGTTTGATCCTGACGCGGCGTTGCAAGGGGGGAAGCCTGCCAATGGTGAGTGGGCTGTACCACAGATGTGAGTGATACGGGGCGGGGGGGGGGCGTGGAGGAGGCGGGGACAGATGGGGAAGGTATCTTGGTCACTCAGACAGGAGGGAAGGGGCTGGGGTGGGGTTGTGTGTGGGTGGGGGATTTTCTCTGATCACTTACAGAAAATGTTCACTGTGTTTTTTATTTTTTCATGATTGGGCTCCGATAAAACCCGAAAAGTCTAAATTTGTGCCAAATGATACACCTGGTTAAGACAAACAGATGAGACAGCGCCAGCAGACGTCACAGTTGACCGCTGGTTACAGTAACATCTTGTTTTGAGTTTCTTTCCCGTTGTCTGTGGGCAACAACAGCCTCGCAGCATTTTTTTTTTTTTTTTTTGCTCATTGCTTGTTAACGTTTTTTGGGATTCCCCGTCTCTGGTCCATCTAATTCAAGACACCCCCCCATTTGTTTGCAGCGTCTGGTTTCTGGGTCCCACAGGGGTCAACACGAAATCCTTCCCCAGACATAACATAGAGGAGGCTTGAATGGAAAACTGGTATTTGATGTTTGAGAGATCACAGGGAAGTGAAGCACCTCAGATTTTCTTTTTGTTATACGTTAAGGTCCGGGCGGCAAACAGAAAGAAAAAAGGTCCTTCTGAACTTTCACAGCACTACCAGCAACCCCCCTCTCCCTCATTCAAAACACCACCGCCCCACCCAGTCCCTGAACACACGTCCCGCCTGGTCTCTCTAATCCAAACACGCCGCCATAATCTCCGGCTATCACTTGACTCATCTACAAGCCGAGGAAGAGGTGGAAACCAAACAAACGACAGGAGACAAAAGGACCACTTTCACCTTGATCAGCCGGGCCGGGAGGGAGGGAGGAGGGAAGAGAAAAGCGGAGATTTAACGTCAAAGACATGAAAGACGTCGACGGCAGACGGGGAAGATTGTCGAAGACTACACCTGAGATAGAGGATCAAAGAGGAAAACTGAGTCTCGGATCAGGGAAACTAAAAAGGAAGAAAGGAAAAAGAAAAGAGGAAGCTGCAATAAGAGGATCTCTCAGTCACGCAGATTCTAGGAAAGCTTTAAAATTTGTACAGCGCCAAAAAGACGACACTATAACGGCTAAGTGGATTACTGTTAGAGAAGAGAGGCCTTGAATACGAGTACGAGGCAGCTGTTATTGATGAGAGACTTCAGATGATGCTTGTTATTCATTCTGCCTGAAGCCAAAAACAAGAAGATGAACTCGGCTGGTTTCTAATGAGAGAAATAAAAGCTGAGACTTTTAGAGAGCACAGCTTCTGTTTAAGGATGATCACAGCTAGCACATTAAAGGGTTAAAGGGCAGTAAGATGTGTAGTGAGTGAAATGATAAAGTGACCTTAAGGCATCCCACAAGGCCGTTTTGGACGCCCCTTGGTTTGCCAGATATGAGAGCAGTTATCAGGTCAAACCAACAGGTGTTGCAGCGATGGAAGCGGGCAAGAGAAGTGGTTCAGATAGAAGTGATTGTACCCGAAAAAGCCTAAAAAAGCCTCTGCATGTTTCTAATAAGCTCCACGAGCAGAAACGTGCTCAAACTAGGATCAATATTGGAGATGCTTTTGAAAAATGGAGAGAGGTTAGAACACAGAAAGGTTTACAGACCCATGCAGAGCTGGATAAACACTGAAGCTTCAGTGTCCACCACATGGCAACCTGCGTGACCATCGACTCTAGAGAGAAGGGGGCAGGGGGAAACAGCTCTCTACAATGTTTAGAATTTAGACTGCAGTACTCATTTTAAACACTAGGTGTCAAAGTTACATACTGCTCCTTTAATTATCATTGTTTTTTATTGTTTTAATTACACATATTTGGGGCGGCGGTAGCTCAATCTAAGGAGACTAAGGTTGGTTGCCAGTTCAAATCCCGGTGTGGACCAAGTCTGGAAATTGGTCTGGTAGCTGGAGAGGTGTCAGGTCACTTCCTGCTCCTTTAATCTTTGCAACTCTTAGACTTTTTACTGCACACAGTTCTGCGCAGGTCTTGATAGTCTAAAATGAATATAAAGTTTTGTACTGAATGCAAAAAGTAAAAACAACATATTGTACATACAGCATAAAATAAAAGTGTTTTATGTAGTTTGTTTACGACTGAGAGTTCCAGGGTTACTCTGATCTGCATGATTTCAACAGCGGGAACAACCTGCAGCTGCTCGTGCAAAAAAATATATTTCTGTCATATTTTAAAGGACTTTTTCTGATTCGTGTTCAGAACTTGTTGAGATTGTTTTAGATGACATGGAAGGGAGTGTTAGGTGTGAGCAGTAATGATAGTGATGTTGATAAAAAGAGAGTGAGTGTGTGGTACAAAGGAAGGTAGACAGAGGAGGGAGGGGGGATGGTTAATGGCTCCGTCTCCCCCTTGCAGGTGAGTGTCCTGCGGGTCCTCTGTCCTAACGCTCCATTGTCTCCTTATCTACTTCCTCTCTGCTCCTCTGCAGACGCTGACTGTTTAGACTTCAGCCTCTCTCTCTCTCCCTCTCATCTCTTTCTTTCATTATCGCCACACCTCCGCCACAGCTACAAGTGTGTGCCACAAGTGCATACACAGATCATACGGCCAACCTGCCGTCAACATGTGTACTCAAAGCTGGTGCCAGCTGTTTACAGATTGTGACTCAGTTGTGTTGACCAACATTTTGCTAATACCGACACTGTGGCTTTGTGTGTTGTAAGAATTTTATGGCATGAGTGTTCCCATCTGGTGCTTATTTAAAAGAGGTTATTTTTAGAAGGGTATCAGGAATTTAGCCCACATTTAGGTGGGCTGATTTCTGTATGCCAGTTGGTCAGTAATATAAAATGCTGAGGCATGCACCATCATGACAGCGTGTGTAGCTGCCACCATCACAGACTGCACACCACCTGAAGATTAGCACTCCGACACTCCCTCCCACCCACTACGCTCTGCCAATAAAAGGCGTCTGATCCAACCTTCATAACAGGGTCTTAAGTCTCTGACTAGACTCTTCTCCTCTGTCGCCCCCCGGTGGTGGAATGAACTTCCAAACTCCATTCGATCTGCAGAGTCCCTCTGCACCTTTAAGAAAAAGCTAAAGACCCAGCTCTTTCATGAATACCTACTAACTTAATGATGGTCTCAATATTATTGATGATGATGATGGTAATGACGATGGTTTTTGTTTGATAACGACGACTTATAAGATGGTTTCTATACTGATTAGAGCTCTCAAGAACTGCCGTCAATGTTGTTCTTTGCCTCTGTGCAATGCCTGTCAGCACCTGTGTGTCCAATCGGACTCAAAGGTGATCGTTTGCTCTTTTTCTACATCCTTGCTTGTGTTGTTCTTACTCTCTGATGTACGTCGCTTTGGACAAAAGCGTTTGCTAAGTGAATTGTAGAATTTGTATAATTGTAGCACAAAGCATGCTGGTACATAGAGAGACGCAGACCAGGCTGATGGCACTACTTTTCTCCAACTTTCCTCCGTCATGAGGTCATCATGGTGCATTTAAGTCAAACGGTGTTATACTGGTCGGTAAATAAAAAGGAGGTGTGCAGAGAGACTCGCGGGCTGTGGGTCTGTAGCTCGACTGGCGTACAGGTAGGTAGCAGGATTACAAACTCCACCTGGTGGACACTGGTGGTACTGCAAGAGCTACACAGCTGCAAACTAAGGGCCGCACTCATGCTAGAAGCTGAAGCACGATTGTAATTTGTGATCAGCAGATCGCCGTGCACATACTGAAGCTCTGCATTATGTTTTCTGTTCTCCAGTTTCTTCTTCTCCACTCTTGTCCATTTTGTGATTATGTTGAACTACAGGAAGCAATATAGTTAACCTTAAATGCTTCATCTGCCACTTCCACGTCGTTTGAATGATATCCTTACCTTCAGTTGGTAAAGCTGCTGGGTACGTCTCTTTAAGCAGGTCTCCAAGTGTGTGCATGCTGCCTTCAGGAGAAACAGGACGAAACAGTTTCTGGATGAACGGCCGGTCGCTCATCGTCTGAAATGAATAAAGACAACAATTAAACAGGATGCAGAAATGTAAAGTTTAGCACAGGACAACAAGCATGCTTTTTCAAACCACACACACACAAGCAGAAATATACCAGCTGTGTCTGTTCACCGTCCAAACTGTGGTCGCAAACTGCCCCTCGAAATGCATAAAACAGTTAGAAGAAGATGACTTTTATCATCTTCTGATCTGCCACCAAAGGTTTGGTTATTACAGCTAAATCTACCGGGTCTGATCTCAATCATGGGAACAGGAAACCACCGTGTGCTGTTGGCAGGATGTGAGGTATTCAGACGCTTTGTAAATCAAACGCTCTGCTCCAACCACCTGAGAGGTTTGCGGTGCTTCAGTCACTGTTCCTCTGGTGAGGTCGATATAAATGCAACAACCTGTCAACCCCAAGCAGAAAGCCTGTTTTCTAAATGATCTCTTACACAGCCTGGTCTTTGCTCCAACTAAAATGGTCTTGGTCTGGTCTACTGGTCTCACGCCTTTATCTAACCTCACACTAACCCCTATGTCCAAGACTTTCCAAAACCACAAAAAGTACATCAATGTATTTGTCAAATGATGCTACAAAGAAATGCTTTTTTGTCCCAAGTGATTAAGTGGTGCAGACAAAGAAATGCAGCTGATTGAAGTTGAAGTTGAAGTCTTCACAAATATAAAATCAATTCAAGGTTTGGTCTGTTTTTTATTTAATATAAAAAATGCTACAAAATATCCCGTAAATTGTAAATATTCCTGTGAGGCAACATTCAGGGGAATTTCAAGTTAATACAAGGTTAACACAACCGAGGGGGGGAGGGGGAATCCACATCACGCCTGCTCAGAACATGACGACAAACGTTAGATGTTGCAATGTCATGCTTTACTGATCAGCCCAAAAAAATCATAAACAGTTGTGCGTTCCTGGCAAGAAAGTCAACATCTGACCAGCCGTAACAACGCCTCCCTAGTGGTTCTCTTCTCTTCTCTTCTCTTCTGTTTCCTGAGAAATTGTCCTTTCTGTTTCAGTGTTGTTGGAGGTCATGGAAATGTCAGGGCGCACGATGTAACTGAGCATGTACGTGCATCACCGCTCGACACTCTGGAAGGTGATGATGCTTTTTGTAATCCATATAGCACCCTCTGCTGGTGAAAGAGAACTGCTAGTGTAAACATGCTATTTGACCGGCGAATAAATCGAGTGATATCGGCGCATACCTGAGATCAAATTAGTCGATACCAATTGTCACTGGATATGCTAATATCGGCCGATATTATCGGTTGCCTGATTCATCGGTCCGGCTCTACTCTAAATATCCACATCGTGATCCAGGAGGATTTTTCATTCCACGTGGATCTGTAGCATTTAGCTCTCAGTGATGTCGCTGTGACTGTCAGGTTGTTCACATAACTCTCAGCTGCGTATTGAAGGCTCTGTTGGAAACATTTAGAGGATGTTTCAGATCACTGGCTCCACAAATGGTCACTGATGGAGTCCAGAGGTCAGTCTGTAGAGGAGAGACGGCGAGCAGCCACGAGGAGGACAGCTAGCGTTAGCCGACATCTCCTCATACACCCTACTGTATCATCTCTGTCCTCATTCTTTCACTGAGACTGATCGAACACCATTTTGAATGGTTTCAAATGGGACAGAGCCTGGCGAGTAAAGATTTTGACTTCCTTAGTAACAGTAACTAAGGAGGGCAGAGCTTGACAAAGGGTCAGTTGTGTCCGAGAAATGAACTGCAGACACTGCCACACTGTACCCAATGCTCTCACAGTCAGAGGCACACTGTCCTGATGATGAAGTCCTGACCTCTGACCTCCTCGCCGTTATCTACTGATCATCAAAGGGATCAAGAAACTACTGCTGACCACAACGTAAATCACTTAGGGGTAAAAACGACGATTAAATTTCCTGTAATGTAAACCCACTAAGTCATTACGGGACGGCTGATCAAAAGTGACGCATGCAGCAAACATCCTTATGACTGTTCAGCTCCGATCGCCAACCCTGCAGCCACAACATTTCCAGAGCTGCGGGGAAAGATGGTGGGAAATAACCGCCAGACAGCTGACACAGAACACAGAAAAGACCGCCAGCTCTGGTAGTGGACTTTAAATCAAAAATGTAAGGATCTTAATGGCGTCCGAAAAGTCAGAGGGAATATAAAACACCTGTACACAGATATCACCAGACACCAACAACAATTCAAAATATGGAACCAGTCGATGACAATCAATGCTGGAAGTGTAAGAACGAACTTGGTAAATAACAGGCTGCAAAACCTCGTCAGGGGACATTGTTCTTAAGCTTCTCACCTCGTCTTTGTCGACTTCTCCCTCCTCTGATTGTCAACATATGTGCAGCTGCACTCAGAGACCTTCGGTTGGCGCCAAATAGCCCCAAACTGAATTCCTCCATATTGTTGCTTTAAACTCCAAATGTTGGTGTTTGTGAAAATATGGCAAAAACGTCCAAAATATTATCCAGTTAAAGGAAGAGTGAGCGACTTTTTGATCCAGTAGATGTCACCCTTGAGCACCAAAACAAACTGCTGTTTGGCCACGCCTCCTCCATACTGAAGCCTCCGCTCTCCTCCAGAGACACACCTCCAACCCCCTCCACTCGTGTTTGATAAATACACCATAATTAAGCACTAAGCGCAAGTGGAGGACAAACTTATCCTTGGCTCCAGCTGCAATCACCTGTGTCTTGCATTGTTGTGCTAGCATGCTAATGTTAGCGCTCTTTAGTTTAGTAAAATGACACAGAATGAGCGTGATCTAAAAACTCTTACTAACATCCAAATAATCAGTGAGTATGTTCTTCTTCTTCTCTCTAGTTCTTGACTAAAACAGCTTTTATACACAAGAGGAGGAGCCGGCCGTCCCGTCCATGTAAACACGGCTCTGACAACAACACAGCCAGCGGGACTCGAGCTTCTCACTCATTGTAGACAGTCATGACTCAGAGACACATTTACACAGGATGGACTTGATTTATGATATATTTATGTGGAGCATGTCATACAATCTTAATTCTTAACTTAATAAATTGCATAGACCAAACTTTGAGGATCTGTAATTACACTTTTCTTTGAATCACTGATTTCACAACAGAATTGTGTTTACATTTTAATTTAACTGCAAGCTGTAAAATCTCTAGTTATCCAAACCTCGATGGGATGGACAGTGATCAGTACTCGTTGGCTCAGGTGAATAAAAAACTCTGTTAGCAGTTGATTTCTCGCTCTGGCGCTCAGTTCCTAAAGTAAGACACCGACGCCTCAGAGAGAGATATGTGGCACACAAGGATACCCAACCTGAGGTGTCAAACGGAGAGGCGGACACACAATAGGGCCTAATCATGGAGCTGTGAAAAGGAAACCTGCGAGGACAGGGATCGAGTACCCGGCCGGTAACTACACACCACAGAGTCAGGCGCGAAACAGCAAGAGGAAGGTGGCGGTGGAGGCGTGAAACCCTTGCTCAGGTTACACAGAAACACTGAGTCACTGACAGGAAGCTTGGCATTTCGTGCGGGGTCGCCAGCATGAGCCAAAGCAGGGAGAGTTTGCTAAGTGACAGCTACTTTGATGCATTTTTAAACAGCCTGCGATGAATAATTGAGCAGCTCACCATACAAAGAAGGAGCTACTGATCCCTCGGGAGAGAAGCGTGATATCGCCTGGATGGAGACACTTTCTTTCCAGCTGGCGTGACACCTTAGCTGGCACAGCAGCACATGGCGACACAATGAGAGTGAGGCGTCATTAGGACATCAGGCGAAAAAAGAACGGCTCGCTCTCGCTGAGTGAAAAGAGAAGCGGAACTCAAGACGTCGCCTAATTGGTGGAGGGGATTCAATCTGCCTAATTGACAGATCGTACAATGAACAGGAGGGGTACAGCGCTGTCAGTCAAAAGCGGTTTCCGTGAATCCAGAGTGCCGAGAGAAAGCGTTTTCCACTGAACTCTGAGACCATCCATTCGTAAATTAAAATTCCAACCTCAATTTTTAGCAGTCATCGTTTTCTCAGGGCCTGAAATGCCAAACCTGTGGAGTAGAAACTCCGTCATGAGACGCCGAAATGACCTCAAAATTATTTATCGGTCAAGTGTTGCATGCTAGGTCGACCTGACGCTTTTCACCAGCACACATCTGCATTTTATTCTGGTGTATTGGTGTCATTGGTTTTTAAGACGCAGCCAACTTTTTAGACAAAAAAAAAAAGGTTTTAGGGACGCTGGTGGCGCAGTGCGCACGCCCAATGTATGGAAGCTGTAGTGTCCCAAGCGGGCGGCCCAGGTTCAAATCCCACCGGTTACTCCTTTCCTGCATGTCATTCCCCTCTCTCTCTCCCTGATTTCTGACTCTATCCACTGTCCTATCTCTCAAATAAAGGCACAAAAAGCCCAAAAATAAATCTTAAAAAAAAAAAAAGGTTTTAAGAGTGCGTCGTATACATCAGATTTTACAGTAACTAACTATACTATACTATAAGTTTTCGATTAATGGCGGTTTTAAAAAATTAGTTGGACAGCCCTAAAAAAGATTTTCAACACAGACATGTGTTTAATGTTGAGTTTTTTGAGTCATCACAGATTCTGAAGAATTTGCGATGACAACGATGATCCAAAGCAAAGTTTGCATAAACCACATCACAAGTTTCCAACAGTTTAAAAATCATTTAACCTCTTGGCATGAGCAGACTGATTACCAAACCTGCTGGTTTTTCATCAAACAGAAACCATTACTGTAAAGGCGTCAGCGCGTGTTTCCCCACTACACCAGGCATGTCACCTGCTGCCTCTGGCATGAGCTGTTTCCAGCATTCCCATGTTTTGTAATTGTCTGTGTAGTCACAACCTCCCCCTCGTCTCAGTCAGCCATTACAAGATATCTGCCGGGCAGTAAACATGCACGCAGCCTCCCCAGCACCACAACACAGAGAGGCGGCTGGAGGTGGAGCGCCCGCTGCTCCGCTCAGGGTCGTGAGTCAGCACTTAGTCACGGAGCAGGAACAGAGAAGTGTACCTGCACAGCAACAATGTAAGCAGTCTTTAAGAGAAGGATAGTAATTTTCACTTCACGCGCAGCCTCCTCGCGCCCCCCCCCCCCCCGACCCCTCCGGCTCTTTGAATCACAGTGTGGCGTCACTTCTGGAGCAGGAGGATGCACAGGCAGCCAAACCAGTCTCTCGCGGCCTGCCAGAGCAGAGGGCGCGGCGGGGGCGATGCGCACAAACACGCAGAAGTACACAAGCAAAGTGGAAGCGCTGGAAATAGCAAAGACGAATCACAGAATAAAACACGTAAAGAAGATTTGAAAGACGGATGAAGATGTGTACACGTACAGTCTTACCCAAAACAATGAAACGGCAAAGTTTAATATAATAAAGACAAAAAGGCACGAAAAATACTGAAATGTAGCAGGAAATTCGCCAAAGGAGCCAACATTTCAAAATAAAATAATTTAAAAGAAAGGATAAAAAACAATGGATTTAAATAAGACACACACACACACACAGATACAGACACTAAACCACCCACCCACACACATTCATGAAAAATGAAACGATTCCACAGACACACACACACTCCTGCGTCGGTGTCATCTCAGTTCACCAGATGACGATGCAAACAAGCATAACAGCAGGCAGACTTTGAGTTAAAGGATCTTACTATATGATCAGACATTAAGGAAACATGCTGTGTTGAAGTGCTGGCTTCTCTGACAACAATGCAGCATCCAGTGTGTCCTCCTTCTAACTTTAGATTCTGGTCCTGAATGCTCCAGATTTGTTTGGACCCACACACACACACACACACACACACACACACACACACACACACACACACACACACACACACACACACACACACACACACACACACACACACACACACACACACACACACACACACACACACACACACACACACACACACACACACACACACACACACACACACACACACACACACACACACACACACAGCCCATGAGGTGTCTTTGTCTCCATGAGGAGCGCAGGCCAGACGGAAATGAGCCCTCTGTTATTTGGACGGAGTGTTGTCATTAATTCTGTCTGCATCAAACACAGCACATGTTATTTACAGTAAAGACCACAATCTGGCTTTGAAGGCCTCTGAGTGTGTGTGTGTGTGTGTGTGTGTGTGTGTGTGTGCGAGCATGTGTGTCTGTGTGTTGGATATTTCCCCTGTGTAAGTCTGCCTCCTTCAAGTCACCAGGGTAACATCCTGGTGCCTAAGCAGCTTCTTCTCCGTCTCGGCACCTTTTTTCCGTCTCTTCATCACATTTTATTTTTACCCGTGCGCCGAGCGGAGTGACTCGGGTCTGTTGTCCTTTCTCATCACAACAACTCTGACCGACTAAAACACCAAATAAGTTTTCTCCCTGTAGCAACAGATCCTGATTACATTTTTTCAAAGGAGTAAAGGCCTGTGTCCACGACGCTTCCGCCAGTGCTCATTGTTGCTATGGTTATGAAAAGTAAGTCAACCCAGACTGTCCTCTCCCCAAGAACTGTTTCCAGGTCCTCCTGGGGGGGTTCTAAGGCATACCCAGGTTAGTCGGGATAATATGTAAACCCTCCAGCGAACTCTGGGTCTACCCCGGGGTCTCCTCACGGTTGGGCATGCCTGGAAAATCTCTAAATGGCGGCGTCCAGGAGGCATCATTATCAGTTGCCCAGACCACCTACACTGAGCTCCTCCCCCTGAATATCTAAGCTCCTCACCCTCTCTCTCAGGCTGAGTCCTGACACCATCCAGAGGAAACTCATTTCAGCTGCTTGTATCCTCGATCTCATTCTTTTGGTCACTACTCAAAGCTCATGACCACATTTTTTAATTATATATTATATATTGTAATAGCTTCTTATACTGTATTATTTAAGTTGTTGCTAGTTCTGCTTTATTTCCTTGTTAATTGTTTAGCACCAATACACCAAGTCAAATTCCTTGTGTAAATGTACTTGGCAATAAACCCCGATTCTGATTCTGACTTGTGAACACGACCCCAAGACACTTCAACTCCTTAACTTGGGGCAAAGGCTCACTCGGCACCTGGAGAGAGCAATTCGCTCTCCATGTCAAAATAAAAAATGTAGACTCTTAGAAATCTTTTGAAACATTTACTCCATCTTCAAACTCCTGCAGCTTTTCCCGAGACGCTTTAAGGACGAATGAAAGTCGCTGCAGAACACTTCTTCCATAATGAGTGTTTTCAAGCTCTTAAAGAACTGATTTATCACCACTCTCTTTTTCTCTCTGGCTCTTCTTTGGTGGTAAATATCAGGCGGGTTTTTAAGAATCCAGACTTTTCAGGAGTGATGCGTTATTTTCAACAACATGTTTGGAAACCGGCTTTGATGCTGCGATGCTCATAAAGCGACCGAGCTCATAAATGAGCGTGGAAACTTTCAATTCAGCCGCCATGAAAAACAGTGTGGGTTTTATCCCATCCCGCAGCACTTCAGAAGTACAACAAGTGTATGTCTGCGAGGGCGGCTCGGTGCTGCATGTTTTCAGACGGCCACTTTAAAGACGTCTGTTTTATGACTGAACACAAGAATGCTTTTGTCGGGAGTGTGAACTTATTTATTTACGCGCTGAAGATGTGAAAGTATAAACAAAAGAGTTTCATGACAAACAAAATGTGATTGACAGCTGCAGCCACGCCCCTCTCTGTTGTGCAAAAAATTTAAAAGCAGCCATATGTGGAGCCGAGCCCGCCTCATTACTAACTTTGCACGCTCAATAATAAATCATCACAGCGGGGAAAAAACAGCAGCTACAGACGATGTGAAATCTGCTGAGTCAGAAGAGTTCAACGATTCACACTGATCTGTTTCCTGCTCGATCTTCTTTCACGTTTTTCCCCACACTTGTCTCAACAGGCTTGAATGTCAGCACAGCACTCAGTGATGCTCTGGTGATGCTCTGGTGTGCTCATGCACAAATTCACTTCAGCCACTCGACTGTCAACATGTTTGTGTTGCAAAACATCCAGATGTTTTGTTTTTTTCCAAATCCTCATTTCCTTTCGCCTGGACACGAGTTTGTTTTGGTGTCCAGGAGAATTAAAATAACTTTGACTTAGTTTGATTTAAGTGTCGCTTTGGATGATTTCTTCAGACTGCCAGATGTTACCAAGACAAATATAATCGTTTCAGGAAGGTGTGTGTGCAATCCTGAAGTGTCCAAATGTCTCCAAACTATTCTCCTGATCAGCACAGAAACTATAAACTCTGGACTCAAAGCGAGAAGGAACTTCTCACCCACTGTCTGGCCTGCAGCGTGCTAATGTTTTCCAGCCGCTTATTCATCCCCTTCTTCCTTTTTTTTTTTTTAAATGCTCAAAAGGGAATTTTCACCTGAGTCAGGACAAAGCTGTGTGGAGGAAACACCCGACCTGAGGCCGTTTGTCTGCCTACGCCTCCTGATCGCAGCCTGAACCCCCCTCAGGCTATCCCGCCGGCTCACCCCACTACTCACTACTTGTGCACAAAGCAGGGAGAGTCACAGGTATCAAATGTTACAAGAGCTGATGATTAACTTAAAAGCACCAGACTGAAACGCGGATCCACACATGTTTGACAGATTTCATCGATTTGTTTGAGAGACTAATGAGCTCATCACGGGGCTGCAGAGTGAAGAAGCCTCGTTATAATTAAGCCTCACGTTCAGCACTTTGTAATTCATCCACTCTTGGCAGAATTTTCATCATTTGTTAAAGCTCTTATTTGCCCTGTATCGTGGTCTTTTGCAGCCGTGTGTGAAGCGTTATCATCTGCCTTGTTGCTAACTGTGATGTGTATAAATAAACTTCTCCGGCTAGACTTGCTTTCCTCTAAAGTCACAAGCTTACGGCCTTCTTCTGTATGAAAATGATGCTCGATTTATTTCACGATAACAGACAAAATATATGGGGAATTTGAAGAACGGCAGGTTTGAACAACAAGTTAGTAAGCTATGGAGTTTTTTTTTTTTTTTTTTTTTTTTTTTTAATCGTTTATTTGAATAAGGGACAGTTGTACAAAAAAAAAACATTAGTCTCAGAAGAGAAGAGATGCTTTGTGCCAGATTTAGCTAACTAGCTAATTTCCATCTGTTGTCCCTGGGTAGATGATGGCAACAGCAAAATACAAATCAACCAGTCACACGCATGCACGCACACACACACACATTTCATAAGAGAGAAGAAAGACATAGAACTTATTATTAAAGCTCTTCAAAGTCCTATACAGATATTAAAACATTATGTACAAGTTTCCCTGAGAGATGTAATCTCATAAGCCATCGAGAGAAGGTGAAACCCGACCCTCCTCCACCTTTACTGGCTCCAGCTGAAGTCCTGCATCACATAAAGAATCCTCCTCCTCACCTACACATCTCAGCACACCCCCGCCCCTCAAGCACCTTTCTGACCTCCTGCACCCTTACACTCCGACCCGGAACCTCACTTGTTTGCTCTACATTCTCCCACACCCTGGCGACTTTCGGGGGGCAGAGCCTTCAGTGTGGCGGCCCCCACCCTCTGGGTCTCTCTCCCGGCAGTTATCCACAGCGCTAAATCCTTAGCCATAACCCCCCACTGTTCAACTCAGATTAATGTGGGGTGTTCAGATGTGAAGCCTCCTTGGGTCACATGAAAAGGCTCTATTAAAACAGACTCTTTAGATCAGGGATGTCAAAGCAAGACGTTTTGGGAAGAAGGGGGAAATGTATAGAAAAATATTTTGAGATTTTTTATAAATTGAATATTTGTAATACTTACTTTCCCCGAATTGTATTAAAAACCTATGTATAATAAGCAACTTAAAGGTTGAAATCATAATACGAAAATTACTTAAATGGGGCACCTTGAACTATCTTCTCAGCAGGGAGTAAAAAGACGAGTGGCCGAGCGCACGAGCTGCTCCTGCATCAGCAAACGGGCTGAATACCTGAGAGAGGTGACATAGAATGCAGGTTTTCAAGAGATATCGAAGGGGCGATATTTCTTTAGTTTTATTTGCTCACAAGTTGCCAGAATTGCATCAGAGCCACGGGACTTAACGACAGCCACACCGCTGCACTGCGCGCACATCCTGACGGTCTTCGGTTCTGTGCACACTTCTTACCAGTTTCTCCTGTCTTGACTGATGTAAAACAAAAGTTTTGGCTGATAATAAAAAAGCTTCCTATGGAGTGAGCTACAAAGAGCAGCTCATGCAAATAAAAAACAATCCTCTCTGTCCTGCGTAACGGCCCAGACCGTCTCCACACATCCAGAATAAGTGTAGGTTGTGGACACCAGTGTTCAGCCTTTTGCATCTCCCGACTTATTTTACCTCTGGTTATTGTAAAAACAGTAAATTAAAATGAATATTAACTGATTTTAATTACAGATGGTTCATTTTTAGGTCACCCAGAGGTGAACGTGTTGTGTTGATCACCTAAAAGTTTCAGCACGACATCACTTCTAAATGCAGTAGCATGCTGTTGCGCCTTTATCACCAGCTTTCATCAGACTGTAAATATGTAACTATTACTGAACATTTCCTTCTTATCCAAAAACAATATCACGCACAGGCTGCCCGATCATACAGAGGTCCGCTGGTTTCACCGTGGAGCAGCGCTAAAATGCTTCCTCGAATTGCGCACAGAGATGGCACAGATTCATGGCGCATAAAAAGTCAGTGACAGAGTTAGATTACGATAGCGCGGACACGCAGAAGAACGGACTGCCAGACTCATATGAAAAGTCGTTAAGCTGAGTGTACTTAGTTAAAGAAGTTGAACTCCACACGGAGCTGATCAGACTGCAGTGCGCAACGCTGAAGGATCAATTCAAGTCTGTTGGTTTGGAAACATGTTATCATTTTATAATGCCTACTACTAAAATACCCGAAGATGCATCAAAGACACTGTGTGTGTTTGCGATAACTTATTCATGTGAGCAGGTTTTATCTGTAATGAACCTTAACAAGTGCAAACTGTGCTGTGGCCTGACACACACAGATCTAAAGTTTCTCTCTAGTAATGCACTCATCCAAGGGCAGGTAGAATAACCTGTGTTAATGTCTCTATGACCTTGAACAGCAATATTTAAACATAATATGATAATCTCAAACAAAACATAATTATTGATATTTTCTTCTGTAATGTGGCACACGTAAATATTTCCATGTGCCAACATGCAGTTTGCAATGACAGTTAACCCCTCTGCTTAATGTTAATGTTAAAGTTTTCTATACAATCATACATTAGCCTATATATCCATGTGTTGAGTTATAGTGATGGCTGCAAAATTAGTGCGGCCTCCTTGAGGTCTCTTTTGAACAAATCTGGCCCCCGACCCAATAGAACTTTGACACCCCTGCTTTAGATGCACGTTACTGAAAACTGAGACATGATTAAGTGTTGTTTTTATATCTCCAGGTGTGTTTGAGCGCCACGATGAGGGAGGAAAAGGTGACAGTGATTTCAAATTATGTCCTGCTGCTTGTTTTGAACCGAGCACAGAAACGGCACACTGCACAAAATAAGTCATTTGGCGACACCTACTGGTCTGACAGGGGAACTACAGCTCTAACCTCAGGAGTGCAGAGACTGAGGAGCAAAGTTTTCACTCCTGGACTAAACTCTTGAAAACGTCCTGAAATTTAGCCGGAGATCTGCAAACATGTGAACGAAAACACCCCAACCTTAATGGTTAATGGGTTAGCGTAAGGTCAGGTGAGGGCGTAGCGGTATGGGTTAGGTTTAGGGTGGGAGCTGATGTGTGACACAGCGGGTAATATTTAGGAAAAATCGGGTGCAATCTTCATGCATGTTACGGCACCGCTACATACTTTTTTCTGCTCACCACTATGTTCTTTTCCACTCTTTGTTTATATGACTAATATGTCTATTTACAGGTAGAATTGGATGTCCTTTCATCTGTCATCTTAGATTTCTTCTGCGTCTTGTTTGCATCACATCCTGCCTCCCGAGTCTCCCTCCAACCCGCCCGACGGGGAAAACTTCTCACTGTTAGCAACATGTGTGAGTAAGGAAACTCAGGAAGATTTCAGGAGGCAGACCGTTCTAAAATCTTCCATAAGTGTTCAGAGGTGCACATGTGAAATCAGCATATGTGTTTCACCTGGTATATCCTGAAGGGGATGTATCTGAAGCCGCCGTCCTCGGTGGAATATTCCATCAGCTTCCTGTTCATGGCCCAGAACTGGTCGAACTTATCTGTGACACACACAAAAATGAACACACATGAGAAGTCCCATTCACAAGACTCGATGGTCACGCAGGTTGCCATGTGGTGGACACTGAAGCTTCAGTGTTTATCCAGCTCTGCATCAGTCTGTAAACCTTTCTGCGTTCTAACCTCTCTCCATTTTTCAAAAGCATCTCCAACATTGATCCTAGTTTGAGCACGTTTCTGCTCGTGGAGCTTATTAGAAACATGCAGAGGCTTTTTAGGTCGGGTACAATCACTTCTATCTGAACCACTTCTCTTGCCCGCTTCCATCGCTGCAACACCTGTTGGTTTGACCTGATAACTGCTCTCATATCTGGCAAACCGAGGGGCGTCCAAAACGGCCGTGTGGGGGTGCCTTAAAACCGCCTACCTTCTCTGGTCTAAACAAATCCAGAACATTCAGGACCAGAATCTAAATTTAGAAGGAGGACATACTGGCTGCTGCATTGTTGTCAGAGAAGCCAGCACTTCAACATAGCATAGCATACACATCTCACTGATTGAACCTTTAATGCTTTGTTAGACCGGTTGTGTTTCTGTTCTCACGCTCAACTAAAGCAGCCGGGACATCATTTTTTGGTGAGCAACATCTTATTTATGTGTTGAGCTTCAGGAGACACGAGGCTACGCTACATTAGCTTCACTTTGTCTGAGGGGAAGCTTGTACAGTAAAGCCTTTTTCTAGTCTCCAACACTATCTTTTATTTCAGACATTACAGAAACGGCAGGCTTTTTATAACCCAGAAGAATTCGACCATTTGAACCCTGATTGTCCAGTTTAGAAGTGATTCATGTCAGCATGTGCTGGTTTCAAACCCTCCCTCTCGCTTTCACACATCTTCTGTTTTCTTTCAGCGGGATGAAAGTATGAGGCAGTCCCGTTTCTCTGTCTCTGTTTCTGGTTCGCTTTTAGATGTGAAAGTTTTGCTTTAGAGAAGGTTTCATTTCTCACTTTTTATTTGCAGCCAGTGAGGCGGACAGCGACTCGTTTGTGGAGGAGTCTGTCAGTGTTATCCTGTGTTTTAATAAAACATGCACACACTCTCTAGGTGTGTGTGTATTCTCTCTAAAGCCTCTCATCTGTCAAATCAAAGTCGTCTCCGTCGAGGTGATTAAATCCTCCTTCTTTGAGTTTCATAGGAAAGTGGGCGAGCGATGAGCAGCTGAAATGTTGTGGCTCTTCATGCAAATCTCTTCCAAACATTCTCGGTGCAGCATGCACAGTTTCGACGGTTACATGAGAAAAACATTTACATGAAAACATGACGAGTCGTCTTCAGTTTCAATGTTTCTCCTCAACAGCGAGGTTTCCCACACCTTAACATATTTAGGTATTTTAATTTAATGACATCTTTGAGTCTTTTTGGTGCTGAAGGCGTCAATTAAGGCGTTCAGAACGGACTTAAGACTGAACAGATGAGTCGACAAGATGCAACACAGGATGATATATTTAAACATCCCGAACGCTGCAGAGGGCTGAAATGTCACGTGTGGTCAAAGTGTTTATTGTCGCCTCGTTTGATCAACTCGACCTGCAGCGATTCCAAACGTTTCACGCCACATGTGTCGGGTTCTGCTTTTCAAAGGAGGGCACATGCTCCAAACTTTGACCCCCTCCCCCCCCCCGCCTCCCCCCAACTCAACCCCACATCAGAGGCTTGGAATGAATCAGCCCCGCCTCCCCAAACTTCACCTACACAAACCACCACCACCAGTCACATCCAACAGCCAATGAGGACTCGACCTGTCCGATCGGACGGGCGGGAACGGAAGGAAGGGGAAGCTGGTGGGCGTTTGGGTGGGAGATGTTTTGGAAGTGGAGGCTTCAAAGACTGGAGAGACGTCGTAGGTGTGTGTGTGTGTGTGTGTGTGTGTGTGTGTGTGTGTGTGTGTGTGTGTGTGTGTGTGTGTGTGTGTGTGTGTGTGTGTGTGTGTGTGTGTGTGTGTGTGTTGTAACGTCAGTCAGCCTAATCACATGCGTCTCTTTATCTGTAAAAGCTACATCTGGGTGAATCTTCTGCATCTTCGCTCGGGTGTGCATCTGCTACGCGTCTGAGTGTGTGTGTGTGTGTGTGTGTGTGTGTGTGTGTGTGTGTGTGTGTGTGTGTGTGTGTGTGTGTGCGTGTGCGTGTGTGTGTGAGTGAGTGTGTGATTGTAGGTGTGTGACCATGACAAAGACTTTATGTTGAGTTAAAAATAGATTTTCGGTAAAAGAAAAAATATGACGACACAGAAGTTTGATTTTTGTTAACGAGGTGAGATAGGGATAAATGTCAGCGGTGGTCTTTTGGACAACAACATCCATGCTTTCTTTCTAACTTTGACGCTAATCCGTCAAAATACAAGCGAGGTCCGAGGCGCCGGTAGCCGAGTGGTTAGAGAGTCCTCCTAGCGGGCATCAATTCAATTCTGAACCCATTCTCTCTCGCTCCCTGATTTCTGTATCCACTGTCCTATCTGTAAATAAACCTTTTCGAGCGAGGAGGAGAGGAGAGGAGACGAGAAGAGAGGAATCCATTTATTAGGTCGCCTATATCGCACAAGCAGTCCCGCTCCTCAGGCGCTCCCAGCTGTTTTTCCCCCAGATGCGCTCAGGCTTTCTTTGAGCCGCCGTGAATAGCGAGGCGTGTCTCTGTGTGATCGGGCCCTTAGGTGTTTCAGGTTTTTCACATGTTTAGAAAAACAGCCAACACAACCTGTCGTCACCATACCAAATTTCTGATCGCTGTGTGAGGCTAACGGAGGAGAAAGCATTTTAAAAGTAAAAACTTAAATTACTTTTTATTGACTAAAATGTTTTCAGTTGTCATCAACTCAAAATAAACCAAACCTCTAAAGGGTTAAAATGACTAAAATGCATTTCCGTATTAAGAAGAAATCTAAATTATCCGACAAGATGAGATGTTTTCTCCGTCTTCCTGATGTGTGAGCAGCAGAGACACAACATGTGGACATCTGAGTGTTAATGAGTGAACGTGTGTCACTTCCTCAACAGCTGCTCATAGTCTGTGTGTGTGTGTGTGTGTGTGTGTGTGTGTGTGTGTGTGTGTATGTGTTTGCCCTCCTCACTGTGATCCCTCCATGCTGCTTATAGACATGTGTGTGTGTGTGTGTGTGTGTGTGTGTGTGTGTGTGTGTGTGTGTGTGTGTGTGTGTGTGTGTGTGTGTGTGTGTGTGTGTGTGTGTGTGTGTGTGTGTGCCTCACCGTTCTGCAGGCCCATCCACAGCTGCTTGTGGTCTTTCTTCTGCATGTCGTTGACGACTTGGCTCTTGTGCTTGAGGGCGTCGGCCTCCTTGATGCTGGACATGAAGTGAGCCTCGATCACAGAGTTGGACTGGCAGTGGAGCAGGTCGCGATCCGGAAAATTCTGACACATTCAAAAGAGAACGCACAAAGAAACTCAAAGGTCAAAGGTACGTTGTGTTTATGGCCACAAGGGTGCAGAATAAACCCCAAAACAAGGTCAGAAATAGTTGAGTGAAAAATGCAGTATCATCAAGATGAGGGCGGTAAGACGGTATCCAGCTGTGTTTAAAAATAGCAAAAATATCAGTTTCATAAACATCAAAAGAAAAGAACAAACAGTGATATGCATATTAAACGCACTCTGTTCAACTCTTACCTTAAAGTGCACAGTGATGCTCCAGGGTAAGACGGTGTTAGAGGCATGGAGGTCAAACAGCACTCCGATTGGATAGTGCCTTGAACCAAGAAAAGAGAAAACAAGAGTTGGACTTCAAACAGGCAGCAACATGGTGAAGAAGCTCCTCTATATTTACAGGTAAAGTCTGATGAGATCTTAAAATGATAACCAACAGTAACTTGTAAAGTATCAGCAGACAGAGGAGCCGTGTGACCTTCTTAAAGAGATAGTTTACGTTTCTATTTGTCATTTCCTGTGTTTAGAATCAGGAATATCTCTCGGGATTCAGTCAACAGGGATTAGATGTGTCAGAACCATGTGAGTTGTTCAGCTGTAAGTTTCCTGACACCAATGAGCTTTAATTAATAAATGAGAACCTACCATTACAGGTAACATGAAGACGGGTGATACTACACATGTACAACCAGTTTGTGGTTTGGAATGAGAACAGAGGTTCATATTTCAGAGGCTCAGATTATGTTTTTAAAAGTTACAAACATTCAAAAGCCTAGCACTGATTTATTCCACCTGTTTAACTCAAAGTATCAGATTGTTCTTAAAACAAAGAGAATAAATTATCTGTAATGCAAGAGCAACACCTTGTGGCTGAACCTTGTACCTACATTTTATTCACAGGCTGATGTGCGGGACGATTCCCTGTGAATAGACCCATTTTCTTAATATTGGCGTAGATCCCCCCCCCCCGAAATCTACGCCAATATTAAGAAAATGTAGATTTGTCCCCCTCAAAAAAAAATTTAAAAGGTCGAAAAAAGAGGTAATGAAAAACATTTTATATAAACATTTATATATCCTTCTGACCTGTAAATACGTTTCCCAATCATTTCAGACACCCCTATAGTGGACCATACCATCTTAACCTTGCCGCACAGTCACACGCGTGTGCGCAGGCACGTTACATTCGCTCGGTCAATGGATCAGGTCCGGTCAGGTTAGGAGTCGTGGTCTTTATACAGTCTATGGTCGCAGGCGCAGACAGTGACAAGACAAAGCAAGAGCGACAGGTTGGTGTTTGCATTAGTGTCCCATTAACTGTATAGAGGTGACACCACAAAGTATACGAATTAATGCCCGATGAGGTGTCCAATTATCAGTAATGAATGGACGACGTGGAGGCGAAAGCTTCTGAACACAGAGAGCTTCTGAACACAGAGAGCTTCTGAACACAGAGAGCTTCTGAACATAGAGAGCTTCTGAACATAGAGAGCTTCTGAACCAGCATAACTAAATAACATCATTTAAGTTATCACTCATTTAACTTTTAACCATGATTTAGGCTGTTGATTAAGAGTTAAGTGTTAAACAACACAGAACAGAAGTCCCTAAAGTCCGCTGTCATTGTGATGTTTGGCAGTGTTACGTTATTGCTTTATTCATTGTGTAATTGTTCTTTCCTCTGCCTGCCAACATTTTAATAAAAACAGCAGGCTATAAATCTACATGCCTTGATGATATTATTTTTTATATAGCCTGCCTATCAATTGATTTTAAGTGCAATAAACACGGACAATATCCGACCACATTTTTTCCAAATAGTGAGTGAAAGATTAGTCTGCCATAACAACGGCTTTTGTGTAGTTTTAAATGTTGGATACTAAGGCTATAACAAGGTGTCATTCTCTAATAGATTTGATTTGAGATGTACATGATTCCTAAAAAAACATCCCAAAACACCTGTAATGTTTTGAATATGCAGAAAGTTATGAACAATACAGTTGAATAATTAATAGTAATTGAAAAATAATTATAATTTCCTATACATAGTAAAGAAATTTCCGCCATAAATTAATTCAGAAAAGGCACAAATTGTTGCATAAAAATTCACCAGAATGCAAGAAGTGAAGTGTTTGACGCTCAAAATTCGCTTCAAAAGGGTTAGCGTTAGGGAATCCAAACCTACGCCCTTAAATAGACCCGACCCCTTTTCAGATTGACAGTTCAAGGTGAGATTTCTAAGCCCCTGTAACACCCGCCTTCAAAGTAAAAGTCAAGGAGGGGTAATTTTGGTAAATTGTGAATTGTAAAGGGCAAATAAGTCCAGCCCGTGCACGTTTTCTCCAACCCGAATCGATCTGTCACAATAACTGCATTGATGGTCCCGAGACCGACTAAAAGCAGACGTTTTTTTAAAAATAAGATGGTTTATACAAATAAAGTTTTAAGTTGTCTAATTGACAGAAATCTGTTCAGATGAGATCTAAATGAGTGCAGCACGGAAGCATGTAACAACTTATGGATCCCTAAAACACTTTTTACAAACTGTGTGCTCGTCTCCCGAGCTGTTTGCCGTTTCTAAGCGATGAACTATCAGTATGAGTGTATCTGTACACTAAGCTGTGGATCTGTGACTCTGCCACCTACTCCCGAGCGTGTCTGCATAGCCTCCATCTTTCCGACCCTCCGCCTGGTTCCGACCTGGCCGTTTCACCTTTGCTAATACGGGCGCCTTCACGTCGCCTGTCAGCTGCTACGCGGTAACGTTTCCCTGTGTTGAGCTTTGTGTGTGAGCGTTCGTCTTTTACTCTCGCTCCACGCTCAGATCAGGTTTGGTGTTTAGTGTGTGTCACTGTGCGCGGCCTGATTGACAGCTCAGGAGTGATGAGGGAGGTGTGTCACATACACTTGGGTCAGGGCTTCAGCACAGAGCATAAAGACTTTAAAGCAGCCAAAATAATATACATACATATATATATATATATATATATATATATATATATATATATATATATATTTACAAACAAAGCCCTACTCGGGCCTCCGGTCAAGTTGCGGGTACTTCTAAGACTAAGTCGGCACACAGACGACAACACGGGACGTCTAACAAGTGATCACTCACCACTTTAGAGGAGTCCCTTCGTACTCGAACCACATCTCCTCCGCGTCCTCGGCCTTCATCACTTTGTGGAAGTGTTTCTTCACCTTATCTGTGACCAGCGTCAGGTAGCTCACTCTGGGTAACAGCAGCTGAAGGACACACGGTAGACAGGAAGAGAGGTTTAATCATATCTTTATGATGGAGAGCTGCAGACGGAGGATTTGCAGGAGAAGTTTGTATTAAAAAAAGGACAACACTGCCTGAAAGCTCTGGGACTACCCCGAGGTCTCCTCCCAGTTGGACTTGCCCCAGAAGGAGGAGACCAGGAGGCATCCTGATCAGATGCCTGAACCTCCTCACCTGACTCCTTTCGCCCGCGAAGCAGCAGTGACCCCCCCCCCCCCCCCCCCAACCCCCCGACTGTCTGAGCTCCTCCCCCTCTCTCTCTCTAAGGCTGAGCCCAGACACAGATTTTAGATGCTTGGATCTGTGTTCCAGATATGTGATGACAAGGTATGTGAAGTTTATACTTATCAAACGTGTCCTGGTTGTGCTTTACACTCGACAGAAAACACATTTTCAGTATCCTGTGAACAGTGTCTGACTCTGAAGTGTCTGTAGAGGAAATTAACGGTGGAAATTGTATCTGCAAGATTTTGAATTGTCCTGCGAGCTGCGTGCAATCCGACAGGGATGACCATCTCGGTATAACACCGGCAGAGGTGTAAAAACTACTTGCACCCCTGGTTTAAGGACTCAGGTTGTTGTCGTCAGGTGCAGCCAGGGAGAAGCCACCCTACTTACATAGTAGGGCTCTGCCTCTCTCTCGGTCACCTCATCCTGGTTCAGGTTGAAGCAGGTGGGGATCCGGCCGAACCAAACGTCTCTCAACACGTCCTTGTCATCTGCCATGATGCTGCTGCTGCTGGTGCTGCTTCTCCCAGAGGTTCATAAAGAATAAAGTCCTCAAACACAGTCCCCGGAGACCAATGGGTGGCAGCTTCTTTCTGTCAACAACAAAGCAGAGCAGGCAAGAAACCAGTCAGAAAACTTTCAGGAAAAACAGCCTTCATAGCACGATGAAGGAGGCAGTGCAGCACGATGCTAAAGCAGCTTTACTGATGTTACTCAGACTGAGGTAAGCCTTTATGAGATCATTAAGGTGTTATCACCGACCTATAGTTCAGTAGAAAACAGTCACTCACTTACTGTCCCTCGTAAACAAACTCACATCCTGTCAAACTACGCAGGTGTTTCAGAGTCTGGCGCTAGCTTGAAGGCTAGCTGAGCTAACTTAGCTAGTGGAAAACACGCCAAAAACGTCGGCAATAAATAAATATTGAAGCTTACTGGATGTTTAATTACAGCCCAAACACGGGACTTTCTAATGTGCGAAAGAAGCGGTGTAAATATGGTTAAATAATCTTACTTTTGTCGGTGTTTTGCGGGCAGCTCGGAGTGGAAAAGGGCCGAGACTGAGTGTGTTGTCATTCCACTGCTGTCACCGGAAAACAGCTGAAAACACCACCGCGGGACAGCGCCCCCTAGCGGCCGCTGTCTCCACTGCAACAAGAGCACAAAACATGTATTTTTAACCTAGAAACGTTTATACTTTTATAAAAAAAAGTGATGTAAAGGAGATGTTTATATTTAACGACACTTATCTCATGTATTTTTATTATGCACTTAGGAAATTAACTCACTTAGTACACTCAGTTTACTGTACAACGGCAAGTTTACCTTTTCTTTAAATTTTATTTTATTTTATTTACCATTTTGTACCTTTTGCACAATTTAGAATTTATTACTGTAAATATTATTTATCTTATTTTACCTCATTTTATTTGATCTATTTTACCTTATCTTATTTTACCTCATTTTATTTGATCTATTTTACCTTATCTTATTTTACCTCATTTTATTTGATCTATTTTACCTTATCTTATTTTACCTTATTTTGGTTGTATTGCACCGTGGGACGGAGACAAACGCAATTTCGATTCCACTGTATGTCTGGCATATTTTGAAATTGACAATAAAGTTGACTTTGACTTTGATATCTCTATATTTATATTTATTTAATTAATGAGTCACTGAAAAATAATAACTGTACATATTCTTTCAGTCACCACAACTGTCTATTTATTTATTTATTTATTTATTTATTTATTTATTTATTTATTTATTTATTTATTTATTATTATTATTATCATTTATTCACTGAACAGCAAACGCTCTGGCCACTTTTTGCATACTTCTCTCTCATATCACGACAAATATATTTTTGTTGTTGTTGTTTTTGTAAGATTGCTGCTAACGAAGTTTCGTTGTGTCCTTGTATACAATGATAATAAAGATTCTATCTATCTATCTATCTTAAGAGTCATAAAATTTGGAAAACAAAGAAGTTGTTCTGGGAATGAGGGCTTAATAATTTTATTTCAGTATCTTAGTCAAACTTAGTTGATTGAAAATATTGTACTTTTTTTATTCTTTATATTCAGAGAAAAGTAGCACATTTTCGATATTCTGATCCACACTCCATACCAGTAGGTGGCGGTAGTGCATCAAATCGTTGTTTGCAAAGCGCCACAAGAGAAGAAGAACGCCGTCGGGAAGGTTCGGCTGTTTGGGTTTTGTAGTCACTTGTGTCCATTAGCAGCCGCAAGAATGGACAAAAAGGTGGATACAGACAACCTTGACATGCGTCTTCAGGCGCTGGAGAGTCAGATTTACGGCGACAGAAGAAACAAAAGTGGAAAACCAGTGAAGGTAAGCCCCGGATGATGTCTTTGTTTACTGCTAAACCTGCTAGCCTGCTGCTAGCCTGAAGGAGCTAACTGTAGTGTTACGTTGACGCCCTTTTTGTTTTGTGTACATACTTTGAGTGCTCGGAGATTCTTCTGGAGTAGTTTATTTAGACATTTCAACTGTTTGCGCCAGTGTAAGACAATCAGAGTAACCGTGATAATATCTACCAGTGAAGTAGCTTCTATGTTAGCTATGTAGCGTCACGAATTAAAAACATATTAAGTTGTCATCACAGATCTGTGAAAGCCCATTTCCGCCAAAATTATGAGATATAAAATCAAAATAATGAGATAAAAACTCATAATAATGAGATATAAAGTCAAAATAATGAGATAAAAACTCATAATAATGAGATATAAAATCAAAATAATGAGATAAAAACTCATAATAATGAGATATAAAATCAAAATAATGAGATAAAAACTCATAATAATGAGATATAAAATCAAAATAATGAGATAAAAACTCATAATAATGAGATATAAAGTCAAAATATTGTAATATAAAATTATGAGACTTTATTATTTTCATTTTTATTTTTTTTACTGGTGGAAATGGGCTTCCATAGATCTGCCTTCAGAAAAAAAATGTTTAGGCAATTAAACTTTTAAATATTTCACAAATTACTCCAAGCAACATATGTAGATGACAAAATCAAAATATAAAAACCGAACCAGAAAATAAAAATACAAACGTGTGTATTAATTGAAATAGAATTTTTCAAATTTTGTTGGCTTTGATTACTGTAAAACAAGTTATTCAGAAAATCTGAGTGTGAAGAAGCCCCTCTAGTCCTTAAAAATAAACAATATAATATATTAACTCTTTGGGACTTCAGACTCTGTGTTTAAGTTTAACATTGATCATCTGACTGCTTCAATAACAAATCCCTCTTTACTTGTTTGTGTCTGTGACAACAATGAATACACTCCTTTTCACATCAACTAACTTGATAGCCCTCAGTTTGCTCATAACCCAACTCGCTTTTCTGTCTCAGCTCGCTTTCCTCACTATGGCGGCGTTTAAACTCTTGCTGCTCAGTTTGTTAAAGCAGAGAGAGGCATTCATTAAAAGTATGGAGAAGTCTGAATAAAAGCCAGAAATGACTTTAAGTTGTTCTTATTTTGTAGCAGATTGGCTGAAAAAATGTTTCAGTCCTTTCAGCCCCTGAATGGAGTCTCTCATCAGAGCATCATATGATACGATGGACATTTTTAACTTACAAAGAGGCATTGATGGGGATTTCTTTCCTGGCAGATTATGTCTTTACAGCTCTCTCCAATGTTTTGAATTTGGACTGCAGTACCAATTTGAAACACTAGGTGTCAGAGTTACATATTACAATGTTACAATTCATTTAGCAGATGCTTTTATCCAAAGCAACGTACATCAGAGAGTAAGTACAACACTAATCCATTCATACACCGCAACCGAAGCAGCGGGAGCAATGCTGGGTTAAGTGTCCCAAGGACACATCGGACATGTTGCTCAGCTGGGGATCAAACCCTCGACCTTGTGGTTGAGAGGCGACAACTCTACCAACTGAGCCACAGCCGCCCTTTAATTTATCAACAGTATGCAGGACCTTGGTGCCTAGGACTTCTCTATTTTTATTGCTGTGGAATCGAAACAGTTATTGTGACAACCCCATGTGTTTGTGTTTGGTATAATACCACATATAACTGTAACAGCTTTTATTTAGCTTTTATACTCACCTTCACCTGATCTGTTTCGTTTGTCCTGCAGTGTGCCGAGTCTTTGGTCAGGATTCAGGCAGGTCTGACCAACACTGCCAACAAAAGAGAGCGAGTAAAGATCCTGCACAAGAAGAGTGAGTCATCGTTTCCCAGGCATTGCATTGTGCAGTTCTTGTCATGGAGCTGCAAGACTATTTATCTACAATATACATTTATTATTGTATTCTCTGCTGTGTTGCCCACACTTGCATCACTTGATAGTCCCTGTAGAGATACTCTAGAAACCTGGGGAGAGAGAGGGGTTATGATGTGCAGCCAATGCTAACTGTCCAGAATCCAGCTAACCATGAAACTTATTTTCGAGAGTTTTTTTTAGAACATAAACCCCTCTCATTAAATAGTCCTACTTACCCTAGCAAAGTGAAGTTTTAAAGTGTCACATCAGTACTTGGTGCAAAGTTCCTGAGAGTGTTGGCGAGTGTCTCATGGTGTTTATCGGTGTTGTGGTGCAGTTGAGGACCTGATGAAATACCTGGACCCCCAGTTCACCGACCACATCAGCGTACCTGACGCCATGAAGCTGGAGTTCATCCTCGCCGGTAAGAACCGGGAAAACGGTGCATGGGAGCAATAAACGACATTTACTTACAACCTCAATTAAAATTCTGAAGGCTTCTGTGCTTCTGTTTGGTGTTATGGAAGATTAAATGTCCATCTGATTCAGGACTAACTACGATGCTGTCGTGTGTTTGTCTGCACAGAGGAGGACTTCCTGCTTTCCCAGGCTGCTTTGCTGGAGCAAGTCAGCAACTTACAACCTCTGCTGGACAGCACCTACATCAGAGGTGAGCTTCACCTGGCTTTAAATGCCCCATGATGACCTCATGATGGAGAACAGATGGTTGAAAGTGGCAATGCCCGCCTTCTCCGCTTCACTATGTTTTAAAGTACAGTTTGAAATACAAAATGAACGGAGGTGAATTTTTAATAGTGTCATGTGGGGGCTGCACTCACGATACAGAGGGTGCGTGCCTCAGTATTTCACACAAGTATAAAGGACACAGCCGACTCTCTAGATGGAAAAATAAGTATCAAAAGCCCGTCTTCTACACCAGATTTGTACGGTGATCTCATCATTTGCAAGAAAGTCTGTGTTTGTAACTCCACCATCCTCCCCACAGTCCGCTCCGGTAGCTAGGGTCTTTTGGTTTTGTTTTTTTTCCAACTACTTTCTGGGTTGAGGGCTACAGGTCATCAGTCTGGTACATCTTGACTGAAAGTGTTCAAGACGGACGGGAGAATTCAGTCATGCTTCCGTAAATGGCGGCAAATGAGAGGCCATTTCAACCTATCTAATGTCGCACACTTACTGCCAGAGTGCGGGGAAGGTTGCCGACCCCTGCAGTAGTCCTAGTTCTGCTTGTGGTGCATCTGGCCGTCTTTAAACATGATTATGTCATAAACACCTTGCGATAAAGGGTTCTGCTGTGTTGTTGTTCCGCTGCTGGATCGATACCGAGTTAATTCTTCAGTTGTGCACCGCTCTAAGAATCTTCTGTGTTTTTGTTCTGTTTGTCACAGATGTACCCGAACACGCCACCAAGCTGCAGCGTCTGTCACAGATTCACATCAAAGAGCAGGTCACCCTCGTCTTCTCTCGGACTCTTTGCGTCCTCCCTCGTTAGGTTTTATCTTTTTAACTCTTTGCTTTTTCTTCTTTAACAGGATCAAACTGAAGCTCAGTCCCTGGAGGTGAAGAAGCTTTTCGAGGAGTACAACAAAATGGTACATTTCATTTGTTACAGGGTCGTTTCATTTACATAAAGTGAGAATGTGCGAGATCTTCCACATAAATAAATCATAAATCCAGTCTATCCTGTGTAAATGTGTCTGAGTCATGACCGTCTACAATGAGTGAGAAGCTCGAGTCCCGCTGGCTGTGTTGTTGTCAGAGCCGTGTTTACATGGACGGGACGGCCGGCTCCTCCCCTTGTGTATAAAAGTTGTTTTAGTCAAGAACTAGAGAGAAGAAGAACATACTCACTGATTATTTGGATGTTAGTAAGAGTTTTTAGATCACGCTCATTCTGTGACAGTTTACATGCAATGTGAAGCTACGAGCTAACTAAAGAGTGCTAACATTAGTATGCTATCATAACAATGTAGGACACAGGTGACTTTTTTTTTAAGAGTATTGTGCACGTGTGAAAACACTTTCTGGAATATTTCAGCGATGTGTCCAAAGTGTAGTATATTCAAAAGCCAACATAACAACAGAGGATATTTAGATCGCTGCTCAGGTTTAGACTTCAGAACTTTTAATAACATAAATCGCTGCAGGGATGACGCTCCACCCACTGACCCCCCCTCTGATCTCTGATTTGCAGATGTTCCTGCTGTCCAAGCAGTTCACCCAATGGGACGAGACTCTGAGGAAGCTGGAGGAGGCCAAGGGCATCCGGCCTGTGGAGTAGCCGCTCCCAATACACACACACACACACTTCTGATGAGGAGGGTGACGATGAAGAAAAGAGCAACATGATGGGAGTTTACGTCAGACAAGTGTTCCATGTGTGGCCTGTCCTCACAACATTTCACTGTTTTTGTTTCTAACTGCTTTTAAATGTGTCGGCAGAATTTTAAGAACCAGGAAATATAACGTTAATAAAATGATGCAACACAGGAAAAACTCAAATTAAGCCAGTCCTCTGACAGCGCTGGGACGAAAAGTGGTAAGGAACTTTGTCTTGTGACTCTACATCAGATGTCACTCATCACGTGCTGCTCTTATTTATTTAGAGACAAAATAGCTTTTTATGCTTTGATCTCAACCTGTAAAACATTCCTCCTCCTCCTCCCGCCTACTCCGAGCCAGTCACTCGACTTGTTGCTCCGCTCCATGCTTGCAGTCCCACACATACATACATGCATCTTTAAGATTTAACCCCCCCCCCCCCCTGCAGAGTCCATGAAGTGTACAAAAAAAACTACTACTACTACTGGATTTCAAAGTTTGTATGTGTCTAAAATGTCATACAACAATAAATATGACTTTGTTTCTTTGACTTCTTGTGTGTTACGTCTGTTTTGAATACTTGATTCTGATTGGCTGATCACGCATAGCAATGGTGTGCTGTCCAAGAAGAACAGACCGTTACTGAGAAAAGCTGACGGTTGCTATGGACGCGGCTCCAATCTCAGACTTTGGAGGACTTAACTGTGATGATATCAATCTGCAGAAAGAAGTCCGGCTGATTAGACGAGACTCTGTTTACTGTGAGAGGAATGGATAAACCGCACTTTAGGAATCAACAAAACTGATGATTAAGCATGAAAATAAACACGTTACTGGACGCGGTGTGAGTTTTAAAGATGGTGAATGGAACAGAAAATGATGCGGCAGAGAAACGCACTGAGGTGCTGCTCCGACTCCTGAGGATCGGTTCACCTCGTCCCACCATCGGAGGAAATGTTCACTTTAATGAGAGCAATAACAGCTGAGTTAGCTCATTTAATGAAGGCCACAGAGCTAGCCGTTGCTATGGAAACGGCTCTAGCAGTAGAATCCAACTAACAATTTGTTTAGCTGAAGTTATAAATCGTTTTAAAATCCATAAAATAGCTGCAGAATTTTTTTTTTTGTTGCAAATTTGTAATTACCTAAAGCCGTGTGATGAGCAGGATAATTTAAAGTGAGCTGGTTGTTATCCCAGAGGAACACCTTCAGGGTGAGACAGGACCCCTCCCCTTCACATCAGGGTCCTGACATAGACTGGAAATGCTGTCTCAGCCTAACTTTCAGTCAACCTAACGACAGGCTGAGAGCTGGACCTGAGGCAAGTTTTAAGCCTCCTGACAAACCGTTACACCGCGCCCGCCTGTCAATCAGGTCAGCTACACGCCTTATTGTGAATAACTCTTATCCTTCATCAAATCAAAACTGATGAGTCATCAAAACATTCACCCCCCGTACAGTGTGTGTCTTTAGAGACATGAGCTAATCACACCTATTTGGTTTTTTGAACCAGGCTGTAAACATGTTAATCTCTGCTGTAAAAACAAGCTTTTTAGAATGGGTGTGTATGTGACTTCCTGTGCTTCTGCAGCCAGCCTCTAGTGGACACTCGAGGAACTGCAGGATGATTTTGCACTTCAGCATTGGCTTCATGTTTCAACTCTGCTTGGGTCCTGCTCGCCTGTCCAGGTTCTGTTCAGTATAATGCACCAAGACTCTCAACACTACGGCTCCCAAAGTTAAAGGCTACTTATTTATTTTTTCTATTTGCATTAAAAAACACAATGTTCCAAGGCTCGAAACGTATATAGTATATGCATTGAATTATATCTTTTTCACGGCTCAGCACTTGAATAAGTGACATGCGTGTCTTTATTGACTTTTTTTCAGGTTTCATTCGGTCATAACAACTCTCTCACTTTACATTATCCCTAACTCAAAGCATGTTAAAGGGTCTCTGTGCACATTAATGCAGGCTGCTTTCAAACAGGTGACTTGTTTCATTAACTCTCTGTATGAAAAGGCGGACCCGTCACGATTCAACCCGGGGTTTTCAAAAACAGCAATGTTCAAAAGTTCTTCTGTCTCCATGTTTTAACAGTGAAGCCATTTCTTCATCAACAGGGACAATAAAACACAAACACATCAGTTACTCATAGTTTCAGCTGATACATCGTGTGATATAAAGATGACACAGAAATGAGCAACGCAGCATGTGACGAGTTATTCTTCTTAGCCCATGCTGGTACCTGCCCTGTCAGTACCATTTCCAGTACATTGTCCATTCATATGTGTAATTATGTCATTTCTGTTCACATTTTTGTCTTGTTTGCATAACCTTCCATTAGTCAAGTTTACCTGTAGACAAAACAGAAGAATAAATATTAACTTCATGAAAAGGATGAACAGCTGCTAGCATTCATTTAAAGTGAACATCAAACAGTGAAACTAAAACTTTTGTGGTTGGAACCAGAAAATCTGCAAAGGCTGTCCAGGTTGTCTCTCTCTCTCTCTCTCTCTCTCTCTCTCTCTCTCTCTCTCTCTCTCTTTCCCTTTCTCTCTCTCTCTCTCTTTCCCTTTCTCTCTCTCTCTATCTGTGTCTCTCTCTCCCTCTCCCTCTCCCTCCCCTCTCTCTCTCCCTCTCCCTCTCCCTCTCCCTCTCTTTCCCTCTCCCTCTCTGCTGGATCTTCAGTTATGAAGGGCAGAATCTAAATCACTCCACGCACTTCCCAGAATTTAAACCTGCATACCTTTAAGCTTTGGTGGGTAAACAGAAAGAAAACACACATACCTGCAGTGCCACCGGCCGTCCGTATCGCACCTTGGTAGCCAGGTGTTCACAGTTGTTTGAGATTCCATTGTACAGTCCACAGTTTTTATGCAGATCTTCGATGCGTTTTCTCATATCTGCCACACTTCCCTTCTGGTAAGTATGTCCATTTGAGTCTGTGTATCCATCTTCTGCGTTGCACACCACATGTGACCTGTTCATGTCGAGCTTGTTGAAAACACATTGGCGGCCCGGCTCTACAAACAGGGAATAAAGTAAAGAAGATACATTATGAACACCTTTAATAAACGTGTTAGAGTGCTGTCAGGGTTGGAAATCGTCTACACTGTGGTGTTGTTTTTATCACGCTGCAGGTTTGGCCCTTGGTGACCTAACACACTTGTACAAAGCAAGGATTAACGAGGACCCAGTCACTGATCACCAAAGGCGCTGCTTGTCACCAGGCAAGGCAGGCAGACCAGTAAGGGGCCCCAATGCTGCGGCCCCCTCCCTAACGAGTTCCCATCTGACAGAACTCACTCTTGTTGCCCTGCTGAACGCTGATTGGAGGGATTATTTTTGCCTCGGGCCCCATCAGTCTCTAGAATCGCCACTTCTGATCAGTTATTCTTTGTTTTTTTCAGAAGTTAAGTTGCTTCCAGGTACAGACAGGCCTGCCCAAAGAAATGGCCGGGCCCCTGAAGGGCCCTGTGAATAGATCTGTTTGGATCGGACAGAAATCAAGTTTTAAGGTCCTGGCTGGGCTGTACACAGTTTGCCTTTATTGACCTGAGAAATCATTTTACACACACACAACATAAACATCACAGAAAAATAGCTCCCATTTTAAGAAGAGGGGGGTTAATTGTGTGTTTTATTGATTTTTCATTGACTTTAACTTCTGTCTTTTTCTGTTGTTTTGATTGTTGGCTGGATGAATGTATGTTTTGATTGACCTCTCTTAGGAATAATAAAGACAACCTTGAAACTGAGGCGCTGCTTGTCAACAGGCAAGGCAGGCAACTGAACGGGCCCCGGGCCAGTAGGGACCACCTGAGGGCCCACATGTGACAGCACTCCCCCTCGTTTCTCTGATGAGTGTTGCATGTACTATTGCTGTGAAAACCAGAGTCTGTAAATGAAAGTCACTGAAGAGGGAGAGGAGTCAGCGCTGGAACATATAACAGAGATGGACTTTTGTCTTGGACCTTGACAGACTCAGGAATGGCTCCTGCCTTGACCTTAAACTGGACCATAATCCTCTCATTTGAACATTCAAACATTTGTAAACAAGCTTACTGTCTTTTATATTTTGCATGAACACTTACTCAAACGTTCAAATATTTCGTCCCCTGGTTTTTTGCCCTCAAAGGGTTCGTTACCTACGTAGACAGCAACATGTCTGTAGTCGATATTACAGAACTGTGTGGGTGCAAAATAAATGATGTCTCCAAACTCGAACTGTAGATGAAGAAAACATAGAAGACATGCATGTTATTCTCTCCAACAAACTAATGAAAAGGACAAAAGATCATGTTCATTATAAATGTATATAAACATGTAAAACCTACAGAGGAAGCAAACATTAAGACAACTTACTCCAGTAATGTCTACTGTGATCACCAGCAGAACTACAACACCAGCCAAGATCACAGACCTCATCGCTGCAGCAGTGAAGGACTTTGGAGAAGAGCAAACTAAACAAACATTTTTACTGATGAAGCAGTTACAAAAAAAACAGCGGGAAGCATCAGAGGTGGAAAATATAATCTAGGTAAGAATTCAAGATAGCAGTAAAGTACGAGTCAATAAAACAAAAACAACACTGACTGAAAATGAACCTTTAAAAGAGGAACAAGATGGGATAGGAGATAAGAACTTACCACTGATGAGTTCTTAAATATAACGAGCAGTAGAATCAGGACACCTGGAATCATGAACACGCTTTGCATTAACATTGACTGCACACTTTTGTGACACATGAGTTATTCATAGAGATCACCCTTCAAACTAACAGTGTTTGTCTGTCAGTCTCCTAAAGTTCGCAGACGACAGCGCCCTCATTGGACTCATCTCTGGTGGGGATGAGTCTGCCTACAGGTGGGAGGCTGACCATAGAGAAAGGACAGCAGAGGATGTACTTGTTGCATCCTTGAAATGAATCGTCCATCTTCACTTTTAGCTACTTTTATTAAAGAAATGCCCACAGCTTTATGGCCTGTGTCTTCTTCACTGAGCCTCTCTTAAAGGGCCAGTGTCTTAATCTTAAAAGGTAGATAAAACACACAGTATTTACTGTTTATAACTTTGTTCTCTTTTACTGATGATCTTAGAAATATAAATGAACTTCAATACTTCTGGAAATTAAATTAGTTTAACTAGACACACTGATATAACAAAATGACAGAAAAAAATATGAAAATATGAAAAAGCATTTTCAGCCTGTTACACCCTTCCTGCAGCAGCTGAAGAAGTTCAACCTGCCAGAGACCATGATGGTGCACGTCTACACTGCCATCATCCAGTCCATCCTCTCCTCCTCCTCCATCAGCTACGCCGCAGCCTGCCGCTGTCCTTCGATCAATCTATTCTTTGGTTTCAGATTTGTGTTTTTTAAATGATTCGCTAACAGTCAGAACGACCTCTTCAGCCATTCTAGTCGTTCGAAATTTTACTTTCTGAAACTGAATTATGTTTCCCAACAAATTCACAACTAGGACAAAGAAGTTTCTCGTGAACTTTTAGCCTGCATCTGTCAGACAACAGTATTTGATTTTAGTTGAGGCAGTTGTTAAAAAGCTCTTACCTTCTTCAGAGTGATGGAGAGCGCCTGATGGAGCAGCAGACACGGCTCCTTATATACACCTTTCCAACAATCTGATTAAACTGTCTCTGTGTGCCACGTCTGTCCCCGAATCATTAACCAGCCGTTACGTTTGTATTTGACAAAGCAAATGTTATCTTTAGATAATCTGTACCTTGTTTAATTGTCACACAATTCTTCATGCAGAGTCTGCAGAGCGCTGGCCTTTAAACTGATCACGTCCACTCGTCACCATCGTCTCAATTCACCGGTGTTGCTGCCTTAACAGCAAAGATGCAATGAGTTCACGTCTCCATGTCCTGTAACATTAAATGTCTGCTGTTGTGCTGCTCTGCAGACTCCAGACATTCAAGTGTGGACGTACTTTGATCTCATCCTTTTTCTCGGTATAAATTAAACTCAAAGTTACAGTAAGAGCGGGCACGTGACCGACTGAAAATGTGTTTTTTTTCAAAAGAAGTCTTGCTTCGTTATTCAATCGTGCATGCTCCTCCAAATTGTTCGCTTCCTGATTTAAACCAAGTGGGGACATTCCTACATATTGTGTGTGGGACAAGCACATTTCCATGTTTTCAGTTTAAAAATGTTCCTTTATTCCAATTATAGCAGCAACACCAAATACACTCTAAGTTGCTGTTTGATTGACAGTGTATGTCCTGCAACACGGCAGCTGCCCACTCTTTGCTGTGGAGGAGGGCAGATGACACTGACCGCACCGATAAATGTCAGGTTTAAATAAAGAAAAGCTGTGAAACATAAAGCTGTCTGTCAGTTTTCTTTAAGTGTATGAACATGCAGATTGGTGGTGGATTTGGTCGCAATAAATGGGGAATCAGCTGAAATGTTGCAGAGGGCACCAAAGTGTGTCAGGGCCGGCACCACTTCCAGAAGAGGTGAGCGTGATAAGGTGTGGGCTGATCTCTTTGTAACTTTATGTACAAACTGTAGAGTGTTTTAAACAAATGTGACAGGCCTTTTCTGTACTTGGTACCAACATGTGACCCAGTTTATAAATGTGTTTACAGCGGACATGAATGATCTGGTGTTTGATCTGTAGTGTTATGGCAATACATTTATACATTTGACAGTTTTTCTTTTTTGTGTTTTTTGCGTGATAAGGTTTATGATGCAGCTTTACTACAACCTGAGCGTTGATATAAGTGTTACATGAAGCCAACTCATAGTCAGGCTGCGACGGACACTTTTGCATTTAATGCCTCACAGATGAAGATATGAAGAATAATTTTCACAGGTATGTTATAAACAATAAAGACGTTCATATTCTCCATTCAGAGGTAGTCAAATGAGCCTCTCAGAGGACAGTGACAAAAGATAAAAAACATTTATGATGTGTGAACTTCAACGCCAACATTCAAATTGAAGAAGTTTATGGACAGTCTGGTGAACTTGATTTTCTTTGAATATTCAAAATAAGAACTCTCACAGAACCAGATAAGAAGAAGAAGAAGATATGCTTTATTGATCCCTCTTAATTCAGTTTATACACTCTGTTGTTGAACATGCTACACACACACACACACACACACACACACACACACACACACACACACACACACACACAATCTGAAACACACACACACAAACACACACACAGACACAAACACACACACACACACACACACACACACACACACACACACAGTCTGAAACACACACACACACAAACACACACACACACAGACACAATCACACACACACACACAGTCTGAAACACACACAGGCTGAAACACACACACACACACACACACACACACAGGCTGAAACAGACACACACACACACACACACACACACACACACACACACACACACACACACATGCACAAACAGGATCCTGTGGTCATGCACTAACAGAGAGATGTCAGAGTGAGGGGTCTGCACACAGCGAGCGCTCCTGAGCTGGTGGAGGGGTGCGTTCCTTCCTTAAGGTCACCTCGGCCGTGCTCAGGATGTGAACTGGCACCTCTCCAGCACCCAGACCAAATTACAGACCTGATCCACACCGAGACTTGAACCAGTTCCCAACCTAAGTCCCTGCAGGCTGAGCTACTGCCGCAAACACACAGACCTAAAAGTGCAGACTCACAGGAGGCAGAGCTCGTTAAAAAGCAGAATTTGAAGTAACAGTGCAGGTCGCTACTCAGGTAAACAGTCAGCAGTGCAAACAAATCCAAAAAGGGGAGAAAAAACGAGAAGGCAGGCAACGGCCAAAATGGATCAGGCGTGGGCTGAGCTCTTTGTAACTTTATGTACAAACTGTAGAGTGTTTTGATCAAATGTGACAGACCTTTTCTGTACTTGGTACCAAAGTGTGACCCAGTTTATAAATGTGATTACAGCGGACATGAATGATCTGGTGTTTGATCTGTAGTTGTTAGTACGAATTTTCATGAAATTCATTAATCTTGGTAACTTCGTGAAATGTATTATTCAAGTCTGCCTACCACCTGTTAACACTCCTACCTTTAGGTGTCTGAAGCTGTAACCTTATATGAGTGAAGCACCTAAGTAGTAGCAGATCTATGTTTGGATAGGAGCCAACTATATGTTGTCAGCAACTGTTTGCTCGACAGAGATTCTACAGTTGTTACGTATACAAATCAGTGTCATGTCATCTTTATTGTTTTATGGTGATGTACCCAAATGGAAAGGAATTTGTGGGTTGCACCTAGTTTGACAGAATATAAAGTGTATGGCAATACATTTATACATTTGACAGTTTTTCTTTCTTTTTTTTTCTGTGCGTTTAATTTAAAGGACCTTAGAATGAAGCAATGACCAACTCCTATATGTTTGGTATGGTCAGAGGTGCTGCCTGTCAACAGGCAAGGCAGGCAACTGCTTGAGGCCCCTGTCAAGTAGTGGGCCCTCGCGGGCTGACAAACTGTAAAGCATAGCAGTGACTCAAAATGTGCAAATTTTACAATGACAGTAGGAAACCTCCCTAATTGGGCCCTGTCTCGGATCATTTTTAACAAACTGCCGATGAATGCTGGTGGAACACACCAGCATGTGAATTTTATTTTAGGGCCCCAAAATACTCTAGATTCTCCACTGGGTATGTTTTCATCTTTTTATGTGTTGGAGACAAAAAATGATGGTGTAAGTTAATAGCCTACCTTTTTTAGGCACTGGCAAATATGCAAAATAAAAAAGTCACAAGTTGATGTGGGTTTTTTTTTTAACCTCTTGTAAACATGCTTTGCTGATTATTAAACAGTCATCCATCATCTGTCATCATCATTCATCTGTTTGAATATTTATTACAATTTCTGTGAATTGTTTTGCAAAAATATTTTGGTTGTTTTGAGAAAAACCTTTCCACACATTCACCTCCTGTAGGGGGCGCCACTTCTGTCAGAGGCACAGAACGACATGAGACGGTTGACAAAGATTGTTTATGTAAAGATGCTTCACTCAGTAGTAAATATCTGGGGCACTTTACAGACAGCAGCAGAGGAAAAATAACTGCAGTGATAGATCATTTAACTCCTGCATTATGATGAAGAAGGCAGTATTGTTTCTATTCGGTCATTATTCTAGAATGTCCACTGGCTTTCCTGAGCTTCTGTAGCCAGCCTCTAGTGGACACCTGATGAACTGCAGGATTTTGCACTTCAGCAATAGCTTCATTTTTTTTTTAACTCTGCTTGGCTCGCCTGTCCAGGTCCTGTTCGATATAATGCACAGACGATGGCTCCCAAAGATAAAGGCATCTTATTTATTTGCTATACGCATTAAAAAGGACCTGACACAGAGCCAGGTCGGGCTCGAAACGTTGTGTGTTTATTTATATATATATATATATATATATATATATATATATGCATTAAATTATATCTTTCATTAACTCTCTGTATGCAGACAGCATACGAACGATTTCCACAAACAAAATAAAATAAAACTTTAGAGTCTGTAAAATAACGTTTACGGAGTGAGTAGTGACGCTCTGCATAGAGGATCTTTGGCCGTGGGAATGCACCAGTAGGAAGCCGCTCGTTTGACAGAAGGGAGGACCGGACGGGACTCTCTCTCGGCGGCGGCGGAGACTTGTGACAGCGGCGTACCGTCATGGACAGGACGGCCGTGGTGAAGGTCGGAGCCGCGGCCAGTGCCAGCGTCTGTGCCCTGTTCGGCGGCGTGGTTCTGGCCCAGTACATCGTCGCGAAGAAGAAGCGAGCGGGAAAGAAAACTCGGATCATAGAGATGGTGAGTAAATAGCTGATAGCCCACGCGCGTCAGGGCGGCTAGAGACGGATACGATCAGAAACAGGAAGTCCACCTTCAAAATAAAACCAGGACACGCTAATGACTAAGATTACCGTTCGTTTATACGTAATAACGATGTATTCGGGGGTAATTGTACAATCTGTAGTTAGATGCTTTACTGAAGTAGATTGAATGTATTTTAGTTAAACAGCTAAAAGACAAAATCACATGCGGACAGAATTCCTTCATGGGCAGGATGAAAGGTTTTCTTCATCCTGTAATTGTATTGTTTGTTAATGTGTGAGAACATCCTCACTTTGGTAGGTGGACAATGTTTGTACAAAGATAATTAACCTACAGTTGGACCCAGATTCTCAAGATGAACTTTACTGTGTTTAATATAGGTGTTGCGAGGAAGTAGCACGAACAGGACAGCGCGTCTTTAATGTGAAAATCTTGGCGGAAGTGTGGCTCAGCGTGTGGCTGGGTAACTTTACACAAGCGGACCCGCACTGTGCTTTGCGCATGCGCTGCTATTCCCTAAAACAGCAGCTGTTTTTTTTTTAGAGGTCACTAGCTAGCTTTTGTCCAACAGAGAGAGAGAGAGCAGTAGAGTCTCAGTTTGAGAGCAGAGCACCGTGACAGCTGATCCTCTGTGTCTCTACAGATCCTCTGTGTCTCTACAGATCCTCTGTGTCTCTGCAGATCCTCTGTGTCTCTACAGATCCTCTGTGTCTCTACAGATCCTCTGTGTCTCTACAGATCCTCTGTGTCTCTGCAGATCCTGCACACAATCTTTGTGCTGCTTCCACTTGTCTGTTGTTGTGCAGACTGCATGCAGGTTACACAAGCTGCAGCAGACCAAACGGCACACACTCAGTCCAGCTTTGTAACCAGTCCGACAGGAATCACTCCTCAGTGCAAACACAAACTAAAGACAAATAATAGAGAAAACATTCAAATTAGTGTAGATGATAGCCTTACAGAGACTAGTTTGCATCCATGAGTATCACCTTTCAGATCAGAATTATACAGTGTACAAGACATTTAAGAAATGCCACACCTCCCTTTTCATGAAGCACAACATGCATTCAGAGAGAAAACGGTGTATATTGCACAGCAAACAATGCACACACCTCCTTACTAACTATAATTCTCAGGGCTGCACTCAAATATCAAACATTTTCACTCTGAATTTACCCTGAATATTCCGTTTGAAGTCTGGGTGAGAACTCAGCAGGAAATATTGGATCTCCGGCGTGCATGTAATGCATTGTCCATCTGACAATTCCCCGTTGTTCCTTTTTTACTTGATATATTTCCTCCTGGGATTCTGTTCAAGCATTGATATAAAGACACATATTCTCATTATAGCCCGCCCCCGTCCTGTCTGACAGGCATCGTCTCCCGCTGTGAGGTGCATGTGTGAACAGTCAGGCTATGAAAATATGTGGCGCAGTGCTCATGACATGATCTAGATATTTTCAGGAGTGCATCTCCTGTAGAGAAAGACAAATAAGTAAAGAAGTGGTTGAAAGAGGACGTTTATTAATAGTTTCCAGTAATTGTTGTAAATATATGCTAACTCCGCCTCACAGTAAACATTCAGACTTTGGATTCTGCCGTCATTACATGGTGTTGCTGTGCTCAGCATCAGGACTATAATCTATATGATTCATGTCTGAGTTATTTGGCTCCACCTGAACAGCTGATTGTGAGCACAATGTACTCACACAGACGTCAATTAACCTGATATGACAGCTACAGACCGGTTCCTGTCACATGGCCTCATCCCTTTGTGAAGCTGCCGTTCAGCAGGTTTTCTTGGGTCTTTAAAGGGGTAGTTCTGTATTTTTGAGGCATGGTTGTATGAGGTACTAATATATCATACATTTGGAAAAGAGCGGCAGTGACGTCAACAGCGCCTTTCTGAAAAGTCAAAAGATTTTCAACTCGCTAGGTGCTGGGATTTGTCTCCAGGAGGTCGCCTGCTGCAGCAAACGCTCGCTCCTCATTGAAAACAATTGAAGGAAGACGCTGGCGCGCAGATAAAATCGCTAGGTGGACTCGGAGCCTAACACAACTCCGCAGGAGAGAAGCCAATCTTTACACAGATTCAGTCACACACTACAACATGCTGAACTGACTTTAACATCTTTCTCTCTTGCTCATCGCAGACGGTTTGACGGGGAGAGGGAGGGGTTGGTCGTAGTGCGGCGTTTTAATGAGCAAATCCTTTTAATACTATAATACCGACATATAATACAGATACTGCAAAAAGGTATGAGGTCTTATCGCCCGACACTTCTGTAGAGTTTGTTTTAGTATCTCGGTTTTCCTCGGACACATACGTAAAAAAAAAAAAAAAAAAAGGACACAAAAGCGGCGTCCATTTCTCTTACAGACAAACAGAGAGTAGGGCTGGGCGATTTTGGACCAAAACTCATATCTTGATATTGATTAGCGGAATGGCGATACTCAATATATATCGAGTATTTTATTAACAGTGAAAACACATGGAAAAATAAACTACCTGTTTATGAATTTAAAAAGTTATGTTATAAAATAAAAATGTTCCTTAAATACAATAAAAGAGAGAGAGAGAGGAGGATCAGGGTTAAGAGGGACAGACAGTCAGTCATCATCAGTGAGATGAGAAAAAAGTGACCTGGCACCTCTATAATGTTATTTTAATGCAGCATAAACTATATCGATATTAACGATATTGTCTTACCCTATGTCTTATATATTGATATATCTTAAAAACTCGATATTAGAGAGCAGAGGAGGTGACACTTTGTAAACGTGTCCTAAATGTACGTAGAAGGTGTTTTTTAGTACGCTTGTCCTTGGTACGTCTTTTTAAGTGTTAGCGGACTCATCCCGGCCGTCAGCTGGCGTCTCTGTCTGTCCTCCACAGTGAGCAGGAGAAGATCAAGAGGAGCGTCTGTGTCTCTCTCTCTCCTCTAATGTGATTTACATTAACAGAGCTTAGCAATGGAAGGGAGCTGATTCCCATTCAGAGCTTCCTTTAGGTAAATTTAGATGCAACTTTATTGAGCTTGTTTAGTTTATTTGCATTTATTCTGCCAATGACCTGAGGGAAGTTGTGAAATCAAACCTTATATTTCCTGGATTGAAACGCCGCGGCTGCAGACGGAGACACGCAGTGGTCCGAGTGTGTGAGGTGAAATAGTGTTATGGACGCTCTTTTGTTAGCTCGGCTCTTTAGCAAACGCCGTCGTCTGGCTGGAGAGTGAAAGTAGAAGATGAGTTCTGTTTCCTGTCCTGGGTGGAAACTCTTCACCATCCTCCTTTTGATGAAGCACAAACATCCCCTCTGAGCCCCAGACGACTCCTCGGGCGCTCGTCAGGATTTAGTTTTTTAGCCGTTTTTTTTAACGACTCTCTAAATGCTTCTGCGTCACTTCACACGTCTTCACAAAGTCATATTCCCTTCATTCCTAAATACCACGTGGGGGGGGGGGGGGGGGGCGTTGTTTCCAGCAGGACTTTGTTCTCTGATTATTACTTTGTTTTACCAGTTTGTCTGTTTGAATGGAGTCAGTCAGAAAAGGAAGCTGTGAATAGAATCTGTTTGGATTTCCGGGGTTCGATTGCCTGGAGTTTCCTTCTCTTCTCTTTTTTTTTAACTTATCTGAGGTTTTACATTTTCTTTTCAAGATATTTTTGGGGCATTTTTGGACAGCTGAAGAGAGACAGGAAACGTTGGGAGGAGAGAAAGTGGTGGGGATGACCTGCAGCAAAGGGTCGAGGTCGGATTCAAACCCACAGCTGCTGCAAGGAACACTACGGCCCCTGTACATGGGGCACGTGACAAAACCGCCAGGCCACCAGCGCCGCTTTTTAGATAGCGCTCTGACACAGACATGTCTGAACACTTGATCTCGTTGGTGTTTTTGTAACACTCGGAAAACAGACGCTTGGCGCTGCGCTTTTTCTCCAGGAGGACGCCTCCTCCTGCTGCAAACGCTCTCTCCTCATTGGAAACAAAAAGAAAACCTCCAGGTGGACACGGCGCCTAAGACTTCTAATTTTGTTGCCGTGGTGTCAAACAGATCTGGTATCCTGACAACTGTTGAACAAAGCTGAACACAAACTGTACTCAGTAACTTCCTGTGACTTTGATGAGAGCGTGTGTAGAGCAGCAAACGTCGGACGTGTTTGGATCCTTTCCGTCGGGGGTCACATGAGTCACAGCAGCTCCACGCCGACCATGTGACACGACGTAATGCTGAACATTAATTGTCTTAACCATTGAGGAGAGTCTGACTTCAGCGCAGACGTCTCTCACACGTGATCGCGCTTTTAAAAACACACTGAAACGTCTTGATTGATTTGACAGGAAACATTTCAATGACTCATTTTCCAGATAGTGTCACTGACTGTAAACCCTCAACTCAAGTCTGCTTTGTAGTTCTGAGTGAAGTGAAGAGGAAGCCCACTTCAGTGTACTTCTTCCTCTTAACCACTAGGGGGGCGGTGCAGAGCTGTGCATGAACAACAAGCCTGCAAACAGAACTCCCTCATGTCAGAGAAGATACACTTTATTGTCCTTTTTGTTTTGCATTAAAGCTCAAATATCCTCACATCCCAATCACATCAAACATGAACAGACATCTTAAGAACAATGTGAAGTCACAGTGCACGAGCGGGTGTATATTGATTGATTGATTTAATTTATTTTCGTGTCATGCACACAAAGTGCCCAACACTCGTGCTCATAAGACACCAGAAATTCAGTTGCAGTGGTTTACATTTACATATCATAGCATTACAAAGTTGCCAGCTCCTGTCACAGTTCAGTCTTAAACGTGTTATGTCTTCTTTCCCCAGCTTTACAAACAAAATCTGCTATATCAAAGGTTCCTTTTTTTAAAACACAACTCAAGTTTTTCATAATCGTCTAGCCGAAAGAAATCAACATAAATTGAAGACATTCTTTTAAAAACAACATCCCTGATGTCAGCATACATCGGCGGCTGTGTGTGACGTGCTCTACGGTTTGTTCAGCTGTGATATGGAGAGAGGAGGGATGAGGGAGGGTCTGTACTTGTTCCTCTTTCAGTCTGAAACCCGAAAGCATCTCTCACCCAGAACTTCCAGCAGTTACCCGCAGGCCATGTTCTCAATGTGCAGCATGGAGCAGCACCGCCTCTCTGAGTCAGCAGGGACTTGTCTTGTTTTTGTGCCGAGGTGTAATCAGAGAGTGTCGACCTCGTTTTTTGGAAGCGCTGCCTGGTATGTGAGGCGGTTGAGGTCGGCGGAGTAGAGGAGAGGACGAGTTTAACTCCAGCAGCTCTCAGGACAGCAGGAAACCTCGATCAGCAGGACTAAGAGTCAGTGCTGTATTTGTATTTGTACTGATGGATAAAACACAATCAGCCTGGGGCACGCTGGTGGCGCAATGGTTAGGGCGCGCGTCCCATGTGTTGAGACTCTCATCTCAAGCGGTAGGCCCGGGTTCGCCTCCACCCGTGGCCCCTTTTCGCATGTCATTCCCCGCTCTCTCTCCCTGGTTTCCGGCTCTGTCCACTGTCCTATCTCTGCATCAAAGGCACGAAAAGCCCAAAAAATAAACCACAATCAGCCCATGGTCCCCTTCTCGCCTTATGTCGACATGCTGCGTTGCAAAGATTTATGTTGCTGTTAGGAACAAAAAAAAACAACAAATTGTAATTCTCTGACATTTAGAACCGGTTCCAGGTTGAAACTGTTCTACATATACAAGTCTACATTCTGTCCAGTCTGCAAAGTAATGCAACATATTTTATTAAAGTAATCAAACATTACAGTGTGTGAGGAAGTCAGTGTGCATGCAGTCTTGTAAATGTGTCAGATACACAAACATTATCAAAGGCAGTCTGCAGGCTGGAGGAGGGAGGGAGAGAGGGAGAGGGAGAGAACTGTGCAGGTGTGCTGATAAGGTGTCAGTCTCCTCCCACAGCTACCTGAAACAAGAGAAACACAGCCAGCAGGGGGAGACACAGAGCAGGTAGAGAGGTCGAACCCTGAGGTCGTCACATCCCACCTCAAGCTTTATCTTATAATTCAGTTTATGGTGCTGCCCTGAAACATAACGTCGCTCACATTTCTACATTTCATCGTTACCAACATACCATCAGTGTACCGTGCTTTATGTTCCCTCGATGTGAAAGACTTCTCGCGGCCTCTGAGCCAAAGAGAGGCTTTAACCCAAGAACCAGCTCGACCTGAAAACAGATCTGTGCGTTAAAGTGACGGACGTGTTCACACTTGCCTGGTTCCAGATGTGTGACCTAAATATTAAGGCAGCAGCAGAAAGACTATCCCTCTCGTGTGCGTGTGTGCGTGTGTGCGTGTGTGCGTGTGTGCGTGTGTGCGTGTGTGTGTGTGTGTGTGTGGAGGGAATGTAAAAATGTGTGTGCTCAGCAGTCATATACTGAAGCGAGTCATCAACTCTCAGATTGATTTGAAAGGCTTCTTTTTCAGGGGGTCAAAGGTCGAACCAGGCTGAATGACAAATGACCCTTTCTCCCCCCCCCAGTCTATTTTTTTCTGAACTCTGTGTGTAAGTTCAACTCATGTCGGTATACTTGACGACTTGCTGTAAAACTAGTGTCAACATACGGCTGTCAAATGCTTTGATTCAATGTTTGATAGTAGTAAACAGTTTTAATCACAAGTTAAAGGAGCAGTATGTAACTCTGACCCCTAGTGTTTAAAATGGGTACTGCAGTCCAAATTCTAAACATGGTAGAGAGCTGCCCCCCCCCCCCCCCCCCCTTAGAGTCGATGGTCACGCAGGTTGTCATGTGGTGGACACTTTAGCCAGCTCTGCATCGGTCTGTAAACCTTTCTGTGTTCTAACCTCTCTCCATTTTTCAAAAGCATCTCCAATATTGATCCTAGTTTGAGCACGTTTCTGCTCGTGGAGCTTATTAGAAACATGCAGAGACTTTTTAGGTCGGGTACAATCACTTCTATCTGAACCACTTCTCTTGCCCGCTTCCATCGCTGCAACACCTGTTGACCTGATAACTGCTCTCATATCTGGCAAACAGAGGGGCGTCCAAAACGGCCGTGTGGGGGTGCCTTAAAACCGCCTACCTTTTTTGGTCTAAACAAATCCAGAGCATTCAGGACCAGAATCTAAAGTTAGAAGGAGGCACATTGTCCATTTGTATATACATTCTATGGAATTTGTGTGTGTGTGTTTGAGCCTCTCTGCACAGGGGGGAGGGGTCATGTTGTTTAATCTATTGTAGGCCACGCCCCCCTCCCTCCCTGACTGTTGCTGCAGATATAAAAGCCCTCCGCAGACACACAAACCTTTCCTCACTCCCGTGTTATCTGACACGACAGATCCGAGGTAAGCTTGTGTGTGTGTGTGTGTGTGTGTGTGTCTTTCTTATCATAAGGTATGTTGTGCATTATATCATAAATCCTCATAACTGTCGGTGCAGTAAATGTGTGTTTTATGTGTTTTTGTAAAGGAAGAGCAGGTTTGTATTTCTCTTTTCAAACTTTTCTGTTAGTGCAGGTTTTGTGACCTCGTGAAGAAGGCAGGCATGTTTACAGCACTCGTATAAACCGGAACATTATGTCGCCCTCCAGGAATGGGACTGTTACGTTCTTTAGATAAAGTTTGCACCGTCTGTACTCTGCAGATACGAAGCTAAGGAAGGTGTGTGTGTGTGTGTGTGTGTGTGTGTGTGTGTGTGTGTGTACAAGCAGGAAGGATCTAAAAGAGGAACTTCAGCTTTATTTGTAGTTTGTGTTCTGGAGTTCGAGTTTCAGAAAGATCAGAGTGATTAATGATCTGCTTCGAAATCTGATACTGATTATGTAACACTGCAGGATGGAGGGTTGTGTGCGTGTGCGTGTGCGTGTGTTAGGTTTTGTGTTTTATCCAGAAGGAGTAAAGTGTTCATCCAGATGAGATTTCATGCATTAATTTCAGACTTTAATCTCTGAAAGCTGAGTGTTTTGTTAGGACATAAACAAAAACATTGACAACTCGGAGGTAAATTTATGCGCCGTGTCCAAATAGCGTTTTCTTCTGAGCGCCATCGTCTTTTCTAAATGTGTGACATTCCCCGTATTTTAGCCGCCTACAGATCGTGTCTTGTCCCCTCATCCTCTGATCGGGAAATAAACGATCTCAAATATAAAACATGCTGTAAAAAGCAACGGAGCAGTGTCGGTCATACAGCGGCCGTTGTCATGGAGACAGGACGGACGTGCACCGCTTTTCTTCTCACTTCACGCAAGAGCTCCAGAGCGCACAGTCAGCGCTTTTCTGCCCGGGGAAAACGCACCACGGGGCCTTAAACAGCGTGCACGAGTTTGCATGACATTGTTGGGGATTTAAGCGGAATTGGTCGACGCCTCGGACTGCTTTTTTTTTTTTTTTTTTTCCTGTCGTATCGATACCGTTTGATTTCTTTCTTGTATTATATCTACGTTTTTGACTGTGGTGGTGACCTCAGGTAGGAGCGCGACTCTGTTCTGTCTGTGCACAGTCAGCTGGTCTGAAGCCCACATCCAGCACTTCTCTTCAACCCTCCGAAACACATCGTTAAGGTCAACGTTTCTGTTTCATCAGCTTCGATAAATAAGCTGTGGATGGAAAACTTTCAGTTCTCATGAAGAACCGAGGAAACGTCTCAGAGCAGATGTTCTGTAGATCAGCGAGGAACACAGACTGCATGTAGAGATCCTTTGAAAGACATCAGCATACAGCAGTTCACTGACGAGCCCTGATTAGTTTACATTCATCAAAAAGTGAACAGAATGAAACAAGCACTCCGGGCTCACCCTCCTCCTCCCTTATGATGGATGCAAACGTTCTTTAATCCCTTGTTTTTCGTCCTGCAGAGTTTCACAGAGACGCTGTCAGTCAGAGCGGACCAGATGAGGCGGCTCCCCTCCTCGCCGCTCTGAGTTACTGTGACTGTTTGTTTGGCTGCTCAGCTTGTTATACAACTCCAGCACATTCCAGACATCAGCTGTTTCACGACCCTGAAACCCCCCTCCTCCAGACCGTGTGTGTGTGTGTGTGTGTGTGTGTGTGTGTGTGTGTGTGTGTGTGTGTGTGTGTGTGTGTGTGTGTGTGTGTGTGTGTGTGTGTGTGTGTGTGTGTGTGTGTCTGTGTGTGCTGCTTGTCAACAGGCATACTCTCTCCTGGAGATGAGCTCTTTCCTTCATTTCTATATTTAAGGACTCTCGTTACTTCATGAACCAGATATCGATTACTCGGTCACTGTGGACCTCCTGGACCGCTGCTCTGCGAGTCTGTAGGACAGCCGCCGTTCTGAAGTGATGAGTGATGGTTACCTGGATGGGACCTACTCGCTCACCTTGTCATAGGCTTTAACAGCTGGGGATGTTTGAACCATCATCATCAACCTTTATTTATACCTCAAAGCTACCTGACCTTATATACAGTACAAGCATGTTTAAGGAGAACGGTGCGGGGCGTCTGTAGCCTCAAGGTTAGTGCGAACGCCACATGCACCGAGGCTGAAGTCCTCCAAGCAGGAGGAGGTACGGGTTCAAATCTCACCTGTAGTTCCTTTCCCGTGTGTCGTATCCCCAGACTCTCTCTCTCTCTCTCTCTCTCTCTCTCTCTCTCTCTCCACATGTTCTGACTCTAGCGTCTGTCCCGTCTTTAAACTTTCATGTAAATACGCCCAAAAAACTTTCAACTCCAGCAGAAAATAAGGAAATCAAACAGACTTTAAAATGTCAGAAAATACAGGTATGATACAAAGGTACAGGTGTACTGAATTCAGAGAGGTGTTGAATTGAACGGGTCTTGTGCATAAAATCAAAAGTAACAACCTATAATAACCTCTCTTCCTCCCTCTCTCTCTCTCTCTCTCTCTCTCTCCCTCCCTCTCTCTCTCTCTCTACAGATGCCTCAGTTTGAGAAGTCGACGGTCCACATGAAGGACCCGGAGAAGGTGGAGCAGATCATCTGTGGCCTCATCAAAGGAGGAGCGTCCAAACTACAGGTGTGTGAACACATTTCAGCACGTGTCAGTCGAAGTCTGTAGAGCGAGTTTTATGAATTGTAGCTCTAAACGGGGAATAATACGGTGGCCGACAGGTTCAAGAACTATAAGACTTACATTAAGAAAAACAGTTTCAGACATCTCGGGGCCGCAAACAACAGAGCCCCCGCTCGGCTGTCTCGTCCCTGGTGACAAAATCCAGACTGGACTCGCTGTAAATCTCCTTGGTGCTCTGATATTGACGTTCAATGTTAGTCGTTTCAGACTTTGCCAAGTGCTTGCACTTTTAGGCCACCTGGTGGTGCTGCAGCTCCGAATCGTGCACTAATTAAAAGCTTCTGATCAGCTTATCAGACAGATCTCGAGTTATTGACTATTGCGGTTTCCTCCTGCAACAGGTGTGTTTTTTTGGGTTTCCCCTGAGGCCTTTCTGTTTCTTCTTGTTTCTGTTTGAAGCCCCGATGTGTCTGATGAACTCATGTATCACTTCTGGTAAACAAACCGCTGTTGGCTTTGTTGCAGATCATCACAGACTTCGACATGACGTTAAGCAAGTTTGCGGTCAACGGCAAACGCTGCCCGACATGTCACAGTAAGTAGAGTCAGACAGTTCTTCAAGTCAGTTTTTTCACCGTCTTTGTGAAGGTGTATTCTCAGTTTCAGGGTGTTTCTCTTGAATGATTCTGTTCTCCTTCTCTGCACAGATATCATTGATAACTGTAAGCTGGTGACAGAGGACTGCAGGCAGAAGCTGCTGCAGCTGAAGAACAAATATTATCCCATCGAAATCGACCCTCATCTCACCATGGAGGAGAAATACCCGTTCATGGTGGAGTGGTAAGACACAAAGCCGCCACAAACACACATCCTAAGGAATTCAGAGTAGAAGACGCACTTTTAATCCATGAGGCGACGAGGCAACGCCTGCGAGCCTTTTCAGGGAAAAAACTCCAGCTGCTCTGATTTCATGTCTGACATGCGTCAACTCCTCAATCACCTCACAACACCTCCTTCTGTTCCTCAGTCTTTTTGAAGGTCACTTATCCTCCTCCTCTTCAATCAGTGTAAATAAGTCTCAGAGCTCCTCAAAACATGTCTGTGAAGTTTCTTGTTCTAAATCCACAAAGCATGCTGGGATACCTGGAGGTGCAGACCAGTCGTTTCAGCCCTCATCGAGCCGAGCGCCGTCTCTTTTTAAAGTTATAAACACGGTGCATATATTAAGGTGTGTTTTGTGTTTGCAGGTATTTCAAGTCTCACACGCTTCTGGTGGAGCAGCGGTTAGAGAAAGACAAACTGTCCGAGGTGGTGAGAGAGTCTGACGCTGCGCTCAGGTACATGTTCCTTTTTTTACTGTTGCATTATGGGTATTAGGTCCCGAGGTGCTAGATTGTGCACAAATTGAGATATGGATATATTTGAAGAAATAGAGGTTAGCAGGTTTTTTTCTACATACAGCAGCAAGTATTATATTATTTAACCAAGGCAGAGGTTAGCGATGTCACCTCACAGCGAGGAGGTTCCTGGTTGTCTGTCTCTATATGTCAGCCCTGTGATTGGCTGGAGAACAGTCCAGGGTGTAACCCCGCCTCTCACCCAGTGACAGCTGAGATCGGCTCCAGCCTCATATAAAGCCTGAATAGATAATAAATGGATTATTTCACCTCTAATTAAGTAAACAAATCTACTTTAAATGAAGCAAGAGAAGGGGCGCTGGTGACACAGTGGTTAGTGCGCGCGCCCCATGTATGGAGCTGTACTCCACCAAGCGGGCGGCCCGGGTTCGAATCCGACCCGTGGCTTCCTTCCTGCATGTCATTCCCTACTCTCTCTCTCTCTCTCCCACAAAAGTCCAAAAATAAATCTTAAAAAAACATCAAATAAAATAAAGCATGAGAAGAAGAGAGCAGCAGATTTTCACAAACTTTGACTTGCACTAAAACTTATGGTCATGATAATTTATGGTTTTAATGTTTAATGTTGAACCACCTTGAAATGTGTCACATGTTTCTGCACGATTACAGCCGACCTCGTGGGAACAGCGTCGACCTGTAGTATCAGAGTTCAGATGGTCTGGTGTCTGTCAGTTCTTCTTTTTGTCTCGTTCAGGGAAGGTTACGAGCAGTTCTTTGACCGTCTGCAGCAGCACACTGTTCCTGTCTTCATCTTCTCCGCCGGCCTGGGCGACGTCCTGGAGGAAATCATCCGCCAGGCCGGCGTCTACCACCCCAACGTCAAGGTGGTCTCCAACTTCATGGACTTTGACGACAACGTGAGTCTGACAGGAGGGACGGGCGCCTCTTTTCTTCCTCTGATGCTGTGACCTCTCAGCCTCAGGACTTTAAAACGTTCTAACGCTGGTTTGTCTGATCTGCTCCTCCTCGCACAGGGCGTCCTCAAAGGTTTCAAAGGCGAGCTGATCCACGTGTACAACAAACACGACGGCGCCCTGCGGAACACGGAGTACTTCAAACAGGTGAAGGAATACCACAACATCATCCTGATGGGAGACTCGCTGGGGGACCTCAGCATGGCCGACGGCGTGCCCAACGTGGAGAACATCCTCAAGATCGGCTTCCTCAACGACAAGGTGAAAACATTTGAAGTGACCACGAAGCCTTTGAGAATCCCGCTTTGAGATGAAGACGTTTCTCTCTCCACCGTTTGTGCGTCGCTTAACAAAAGCATAGAGCGCCCTCTGCTGGTTGAAAAAAAAAAAAAAAAAACATTTGTGTGCAATCCATTGAATTTGTCTTCAGTGCATCCCATTAAAAAAAAAACGTGTTTATGCACGTTGTTGTTCATTTGATCTCCATGGCGATGACGGCAGTTATAACTTTTTGTCCTCTCTCGCTCTCTCTCTCTCTCTCGCTCACTCTCTCCTCTTTCTCTCTCTCGCCCACTCTTTCTCTCTCTCTCTGTCTCTCGCTCGCTCTCTACTCTCTCTCTCTCTTTTCTTCTCTCTCTCTGCAGGTGGAAGAGCGCCTGGACAAATATCTGGACTCTTATGACATCGTCCTGGTGAAGGACGAGACGCTGGAAGTGCCCAACGCCATCCTCCAGAAGGTTCTATAACTCCCCCCCCCCGACACGTCGGAGCCTGTCAGACTCCAAACACCAACCCAAAGCTTTCTTACTGCTCCGGATCATCTCTGTTTAACTCCACCTGGGTCACCTTCCAGCTCTGTGCCCCCCCCACCCCCCTCACTTTGTAAAATCCTTTTCTTTTTTTTTCTTTTTTTTTTTTTAAAGACATTCAACATGAACTGTTTTAAAAGTCCTCGCAGCAGCACGTCTCTGGTGTGTTTTGTCCGTTCAGTCATTTTTAGATATCTTCATCATTCATACTTTATAATAGTTATATTTATCACCGTTTAGACGAGAATATTTAAACATGCTGACGTTTGTGTTTCAGAAATCAGGCGCCCACAATCTCACACCTGACCGTTTCACACATGCACAAAACGTTCAAATCGTGCTGATCTGGTTGCGCGGGGGGGGGGGGGGTCAGCGCTGAAGTGGTGGGGCAGTACAACGCTTCATATCACTGCTCCGTGTAGTCCAAGATATTCACAATCTGAACAAAAGAGTGGAGCAGGGGGCGGCGTTGGCCGAGTGGTTAAGGTGTGCGACCCATGTCCACCTCGCTGTCTGACTCTGTCTGCTGTCCTGTCTCTTTAAATAAAAGCCCAAACGCCCAAAAATAAACCTTAACAAAAAATTAAAAGCGCTGAATCCCAGCGGTCGTGTGCAGACAGTCTGTGGTCAGGCACCAGTGGTTGCAGGATGTAAACATAACGCCCCCCCTCCCACTCTCTCAGGTGTATTTCCGGGTGCATTCTCACATCAGCTCACCCGACTTCATGCTGAAGATTAAGCAGGTGGCTGGTAAAAGACAGTCCAGGTCAAGTTCAGTGGTTTGTGTTCACACACGCGGCTCATTCAGGACGTTTTCAGGAGTTTTGTGCAGGTGTGAAACCACCGTCAGTGTTTTCTTTGAAGATGTTTCAGCATGTCTCAGGTATCACCTGGTGGAAATATAAAAAGTGAGCGATCTGTGGAGGATGTCAGAGATTCAGCACCTGAAGGACCTGCTTATTCCTAGAAAAACAACGAAGCATGTGTCGCCAGGTGAAGGCAGAAATATAAAGACCACTACGAGTATTTTTCTTCAGGGGATTCAGATTGCTCAGATAAATCTCCAATGAGCAGGGAAAACGCACTTTTAAGTTCTGTGTAGCGAGGGAATCAACCCGCACATGAACACGTGAATGTTGGGGCGCATTCTCGCACATCGCTCTTTGACCCTGACGCGCTCGTTTGGCATCAAATCAACAAAAAGAAGAAGAAGCTCTCTATTCCTCCAACAAGACGATCCCCTTTAGCTTCTCTGCTTTATAAATAAATATTCAAGTGTTCACCACGTAGTGTTCCAGATTAACCACTAACGCCGCCCTCTAGTGGTCATTAGGGGGAATTACAAAACACCTGGAACCAAAGTTAAAGTGTATTAAAGGTATATTTCACCATTTCAGTAAACAGAAGGAAGCACACTGCTGTTTGTGGCTCAATCAAACCCGGAACGAGACGCAGAGATGGCGATGGCGTCGTTCTGCAGTAACAGTGGCGCTCTACCTCGAACATATTCAGTCGTTTCTTGTTTTTGTTTTAAAGTAAAGAGGTCTCCGTTTGTCTGGACTCGTGCTGAATGTTCTCTTTGAATCTGTTTGTGTTTTTAATGTGCTGCTATCACCTGCATGTTGCCTTTTCTTATTACGTTTATGTCAAACTAACGGGCGACAGGGAATAATGTCATGTTGTATTAGTGGGCGTTAAATATATAAATATAGAGATATATGGAAATGTTTTTTGTTGCTCTGCAGTCGGAGCAAAGAGCGCCACAGTTACAGAAGTGTAGACCTGTGAGTTGTATTTTTATAAACAGAAGGCTTCTTCCTCTTTTCTTTGATGCTGTGATTTTAAAAATGCAATAAAATGTCACTTTGAGATCCGAGATGTCGTCACAGAAATCTGCTCTAAAATCTACCCAGTGATGTTTTGGTTTCATGATGCTTTACATCCACATGTTCACTTAAAGGGGCAGTATGTAACTCTGACCCCTAGTGTTTAAAATGGGTACTGCAGTCCAAATTCTAAACATTGTAGAGAGATGTCTCTCCCCCCCCCCTAGAGTCGATGCTCACGCAGGTTGTCATGTAGTGGACACTGAAGCTTCAGTGTTTAGCCAGCTCTGCATGGGTCTGTAAACCTTTCTGTGTTCTAACCTCTCTCCATTTTTCAAAAGCATCTCCAATATTGATCCTAGTTTGAGCACGTTTCTGCTCGTGGAGCTTATTAGAAACATGCAGAGGCTTTTTAGGTCGGGTACAATCACTTCTATCTGAACCAGTTCTCTTGCCCGCTTCTATCGCTGCAACACCTGTTGGTTTGACCTGATAACTGCTCTCATATCTGGCAAACCGAGGGGCGTCCAAAACGGCCGTGTGGGGATTGCCTTAAAACTGCCTACCTTCTCTGGTCCAAACAAATCCAGAGCATTCAGGGGTCATTTCATAGTAAATGAAAGCCTTGGCTATTCATTTATTTAAGTTTTACAGTAAAAATCCTAAAAATAAACTTTTAAAAGAAAGGAAATCTCCCAAAGATGTCTGATAGTATAAAAGACTGATAGATCTAATAAACATCTGGTGTAGGACGAGTGAGAGAGTCCTGAAACAGAAGCTGCAGGTGAGAAAAGGTGTTTGTGTTTGAAGTCCTTTCTTCCAATATTTAAGGTAATTAATGAGGTGATGTCACGTGCTTAAATGAGTGTGAAGGTCACTGAGGTAACATGGACTGCTGGTTTGTTTGAATGGATCGTACTCTATAAACAAACTGAAGTTTGAGGCACACTGTGGATCACTGTTTGCTTGCAGTACCAGTCGTGTCCGCTAGAGGACGGTAAATCTCAGATTCTTTGAAGAGTTCTGGAGACAGAATCTGGAGAAGGCTGAAATCTGTACGACGTGGCGTTTTGGGAATTTACAAACTGTCTTTTTGAAGGGTATCTTATGTGGCTCGTTGGTCTAGGGGTATGATTCTCGCTTAGGGTGCGAGAGGTCCCGGGTTCAAATCCCGGACGAGCCCACATCTTTTTACCAAACGAGGATTTTTTTTACCTGTAGATGAGAAATTAAAGTCATCAGCTGATCGATTATTCAGGGAGGTTGTGCTCGTGGATTTCTCCGTCCGCAGCTTCATCATCGTTTTTACACTTTTAAAACTGCAGGAGACATTTTTAAAGATCATGAATAAAAAGCATTTTTATTCATAATTTAATTCAAAACTTGAAACTTTCTTTGATTAATTGCAAATCAATTGAAATATTAGAAGCCTTTTATGTTTTAATCTGGAAATCATTCATATAAAAATATACAGTTTATTAAAATGACACATTTATGAGAAAGGACATCAGTTAACTGTTGATAAATTTTACTAATGACATGAGAACAGCAAACATGGAGGCTGCGTCCGTCAGTAAGGTCAGTAGTGTAGTTGATGTGTGGCGAGAGAGAAGGGGACAGAGAGCAGGAGAGAGGGGGAGCCAGGTGTATGATTCTCGCTTAGGGTGCGAGAGGTCCCGGGTTCAAATCCCGGACGAGCCCGAAGTTTCCAAAATAAAGGTCAAAACATATAATTAGACATCATTACTCAATGACATATCAGAGCCACTGAGTTCCCACAGCATCATTTAATAATCACAGAACACTCCACAACGACATCAAACATCAGTACCTGATCACATTTATACTTTAAAATGAGTTTCACTGAGGCTCTGGGTGCCTGGTGGTTAGTGCGTGCGCCCCATGTAGTGTACAGAGGTGTACCTCTCCAAGCTGGTTGTTGCAGTTTGAGTCCGATCTGTGGCTCTTTTCTCGCATGTCAATGACCACTCTCTCTCTCTCTCTCTCTCTCTCCCTGATATGCCTTTGTGTAGTACGGAGGCCCTAAAGCGACCTGCATCAACACATTTTATTTTATTCTATCATTCCGCGATAACGAGAACATTTGGGGTGACAAACAAATAAACAAATATGCATGGAGGTTTGTCCACTTAGGGCTTCCTTAGTATGCGCTACATTTAATCTCCAGTTAAATTCATCAAATGCTGAAACAGAAAACATACAGTTTATTAAAATGACACATTTATGAGAAAGGACATCAGTTAACTGTTGATAATAGTGATCTATTTTACTAATGACATGAGAACAGCAAACATGGAGGCTGCGTCCGTCAGTAAGGTCAGTGGTGTAGTTGATGTGTGGCATAAATGAAGTGTGGGATGTTGTGAAGCAAAATGTAACAAAGCCTGAAATGTGCAAAATTAGTGATCAATGTGAGTCCATGTGGAAGGAGAGAAAGAGAGGGCGAGAGAGAGGGCGAGAGAGAAGGGGAGAGAGAGGGGGGAGAGAGAGGGGGGAGCCACCCTTGGGTCGGGCTTTTATTCCCCGAGAGCAACAGGCCCAGGTGCTCTAAATTGGACGAGCCGAGTCCTCGAGGAATAAGAGAGACAGAACCGATTAGTAATAGCCTGGTTATTAATCTAAAGCAGAGACCATCACATCAGACCAATCAGAAAGAAGGATTTATTAAATGTCTGTTGTGAATTGGCGCCATATAAATACATGTTGATGGCAGTCTTCAGCTCGTCTGTGCTGAAGGTCAACCACTTTCTCAATTTTATGTGTCAATGAGACTCAGTGGCGATTCTAGGGTTTGTTGGGGCCCTATAGGCAAAAGTTATTTGAGGGGCCCTCCGACCAGCAGGGCAACAAGAGTGGATGTGGTCAGACGGCGCCCCCTTAGGGAGGTTTCCTACTGTCATTGCAAAATTTGCACATTTTGGGTTGCTGCTTTGGTCCGAAGTTTGCCCCCCCTACTAGTCTGGGGCCCCAAGCAGTTGCCTGCCTTGCCTGTTGACAGCGCCCCTGATGAGACTGTGCACGCACACACACACACACACACACACACACACACACACACACACACACACATGCACACACACACACACACACACACACACACACACACACACACACACACACACACACACACACACACACACACACACACGTACTACATCAAGCTAATCTTTAATAAATAAGTGGGATCTCAAAGAGAAGGTCAGGCTGGACTCAAAGTTGGCATTTCTTGTTCTTACTGGACAACTTGAGGCGTCTGCACATCCATAGAATCAGACTATAAGGTCATCACTGAGGTCACAGGAGTGGTCATCAGAAACATCAGCTCTTACACATCGTCAGTATCGTTGGAGCTGGTGTTTCCTCTTGACTCCATAGATTCTCTATAAAGGAACAAAATCCTCTGGTTTATTTAAAACTCAGTTAGTATATCCTCACCTCGGGCTTTAAAGAGAAAAAATGATTAATCAGAAGTCCCTGTTTGAAAAAAATTCAGCCTCCTGCAGTGCTACAGATCACCACTAGATGGCGCCAAATACCACTAAAAATCTCATCCATGTTTCCATATGGACATGAAACGGTCACACAACGTGGCAGGTTCAGTTCTGTGTGAAAATGACAGTTTTGTTCTGCATAGTTGTGGCTCGTTGGTCTAGGGGTATGATTCTCGCTTAGGGTGCGAGAGGTCCCGGGTTCAAATCCCGGACGAGCCCGAAGTTTTCAAAATAAAGGTTAAAACATATAATTAGACATCATCACTTAATGACATATCAGAGCCACTGAGTTTCCTCAGCATCATTTAATAATCACAGAACACTCCACAACAACATCAAACATCAGTACCTGATCACATTTATACTTTAAAATGAGTTTCACTGAGGCTCTGGGTGCCTGGTGGTTAGTGCGTGCGCCCCATGTAGCCTACAGAGGTGTACCTCTCCAAGCTGGTTGTCGCAGTTTGAGTCCGATCTGTGGCTCTTTTCTTGCATGTCAATAACCACTCTCTCTCTCTCTCTCTCTCTCTCTCTCTCTCCCTGATATGCCTTTGTGTAGTACGGAGGCCCTAAAGCGACCTGCATCAACACATTTTATTTTATTCTATCATTCCGCGATAACGAGAACATTTGGGGTGACAAACAAATAAACAAATATGCATGGATGTTTGTCCACTTAGGGCTTCCTTAGTATGAGCTACATTTAATCTCCAGTTAAATTCATCAAATGCTGAAATAGTTTAAAGTCTTTGCTACTGTTTATTTATTCATTTTTTTACACATGACTGTGGCTGTGATCATATTGTTTTGTTTTCACCTTCACAGGTTGGACAAAATATCATATGAATGAATATAAAAGATTTGATTCATTTCATGTTAAATTAAGAAGAAAATACTTTTAAAGTGTTTCTGAAACAGTCAACAATGTGCGAATAAACACAGTCTGAAGTCTTTTTCTTTATTTACTTTATTAGATCAAAAAACATTCACAAAAATAAGAACATACCTTCCATATAATATAATATAATATATCGATAATACATAACAAAACAAATAACAACAACAACAACAGGAAGGGGTCTGCTAATTAAGATGATGAAAATCAAAATGTATAAATAAATTAATTGTTACTGTCAATTAATTGTCACTTAAATGTGAGGTTTACATTTTTAATAAGGTTAAATATGTTTACAAATCTGTAGTTTAACTATAAACAGAGGGTAATTAAATGAATTAAGTATGATTCATTTGCTGATAAAATAATTTATGTTTTATCTTTTTATTAAAACATTTTTAAGGTCAGTCTCAGAAAAGGCAACAAAAGGTAGAGGCATGAAAACATTCCGCAGAAAATCTGAAGTCAAAGAACTCACTTTCCCAGCATTCCGTCTGTTTCCGCTCCTGCGCAAAAGCCCCGGCTTCTCCGCTCAGCGTCAGTGCCATGACAACAGGACGATGGCTGCGGACAGAGGCTGAGAAATGTGATTTCTACGCGAAGAAGGATTAAAAAAAAAAAAAAAACTCGCGTCTTTGTGGGAGCGGCTCGTTAACAACGTGAAGGTAAGAAAACTCCGAGAGAGGAAAGGTGGAGAAAAGAACAACGAGTCCGTTCTTCACCTGTTAGCTGCCGTTTGTATCCAGGTAACTTGGAGAGCTAGCTAATTAGCCCGCTAAGCTAAAGTTAATTTAGCCGGCTTGACGTGAGCTGTCAGCTAACTAACCTCTGCGGGATGATTCGACTTAAAACAAGAGGATGTGTTGAAGTGTTTTTCTTGTGCTGTCGCTCTTTGTTAGAGGAGTTATTTAGCATCTCATGAGGCTCCTGGGGAGACATGAATGACTCCACAGGTGTTTGTTTAGGTGCTTTCAGAGTTTTCATGGACTGACTGATCTGTTGTCGGGGGAGGAGGGGAGAGCACAAAAACACGAACTACTCAAGTTAGAGGAGAGGAGCTTCTGATTCAAAATGAATCAATTGAAAGCTTCCCTCTCTCAAATGTTTTAAAAACTGTTTCCAGTGCGTCTTTACCTGTAGCACCCTCTACCTGGGCATCAGTCAGTCCTCCCTGTCCCGCTTACACATGTTGCCAAACGCTGCTGCTGGACCTGTTTACTGGAACCAGGAAGAGAGAAAGCATCCCTCTTGTAGTTCTTTCATCTTTGCACTGAAGGCTCCCAGTCAAATACAGGATTGAGTTTAAGGTTCTTTCATTTGTTTGTCAAGGCTTTACGTGGCTTTAACCTTTTTACCGGCTGCAGACTGTGAGGAGTAAAAGAGACTCATCCATTAAAATATTAAGATACCTGTAGCTGACATTAAGTTAAACACACGTGTGTGTCTATTTATCCAGTCTAGTTTGTCCCCTCTGTTCATGGAGATCAGCCGTATTCTGCTTCGGGCCTTTCTTACATTGAAGTACTTTTAAAAATAGTTTGAATCTGTTGTCTTCTTTTGTGTTATCAGTGTTTGAATCAGCCTACGTTATCCACCTCCAGGGACAGTGGGGGTACCTCGGAGTTGGGTTTGAAAACTGATGTATGATGACTTTTCCTTCGTGTACAGTATGAGTCTCACACCAGGTTGTTTAACTAAAGGAACAACTTTGTTATAATAAAGTAAAATACAAGGGCTCATTCTGCAGGTAAAAAAAATCTGATACCAATACAATAGTCGATATCTTTCTCAATCTGTAGCGATAGATATAGATATACATTATCCCTCACATGCAGTTATCAAACACTCGTTGGAAAAGATTTAAAACGAAGACAAGATGGCCACTCAACTGGAAAGTAACTGAGCATGAACGTGCATCACCACTTGACACTCTGGAGAGTAATGATGCTCGTCGTTATCCGTATAGCGCCCTCTGATGGTGACAGAGAACTGCAAGTGTAGTACATCCAGCTCTATTTGCTTTAATGCTTTTCCCATTCACCCTGGACTGGTCGACAGTCAATCACCGGGCTGGTGTAATACAGTGAAACTCAGATGAACAGCTGGGATCGGCTCCATTATGCCGCTTGTTTTTAGACATGAATCCTGAGAGTCAGCAGAGCTCAGGACGTCGTCAATCACACGGCTCTGAACACGTTTCCTCGCATCCCCTTCATGCTGACAGAAGACATTAATGCACTTAAGATGTAAAAAGTGCAGGCGATGAGCAACAGGTTGTGCCAAGTAAAGTCTATAGACCCTTTAGACCAAAAGTCCCCAGATCTAAAAGGTTCAGGGACTTCTCTTTAAGGCTCTAAAAGGTTCATGTGGCCCTCAGTTGCCTGCTTCCTGAAGTTCTGGGAAGATTATGCCAATCAGGCTTTTTGTTATGAGGACATGCATGCAGTCCCTGGACCTGGCACCACCCCCCCTAGCAGGGTCTTTTTTAGGGGTAGATCTTTTACCCCAGAACTAAAATTAGACCCTGGTTCCTGCGGTTGAAATGCACATATAGTTCCTCAAAAGGTCCTTGGTCCTGGGGGATAGTTCCTCCGGTCTAAAAGGGGCTTATGAAGCCCAAAGCTGAGCAGCCAGCCGCAGCAGGATGATGCTGTAAGTCTATTAGTTTGTTATAAATAAAGGTGTCGTTACAGGTGAGTGGGACTGGAAAGGGATCCACACCACAATGCCTCCATGTCCACTCTTTATTTCAATCACTTTTATTTTGGTAAGATCAGGAAATAATCAGAATCAGGTTCCACATACAAGGACCAGTTGTACTGGTGCAGAAAGCAGAAAACAGCAGGGCTCCTGAGAGAGAATCAAACAGAAATATAAAAATGTGCAGGATAAAATCTTCATTCATGAGCAATAACATCAACGTGTGAAGAGTTTTATTTTTGGGCCTTTATTTAGAGACAGTGCACTGAGTCAGAAATCAGGAAGGAATCTGTACGTGGACTAATCTGTGTTGATTTGAATATGATTAGTTGATTATCTGAATTTTTTAATTCTTATTTTTTAAGGATTTAGGTCTAATTTAAGTTTAATTTATGTCTTTATCTGTTAAGTGTTCCTAATATTTTAAAAAACAAAACAATATTTTATACGTTTACATAAAATCACTCCAGAGTTTTGTTTTGTGGCATTCTGCAGATAAATCAATGATAAGAATAAAACAGAACACAGAGACGCTGTAATAAAGAGCGGGAGCAGAACATCATGCAGCTGTTAATGCATTAAATGATTGTTATTAAATTAAGTGATGAATTGTGACGTGAATAATCACAGGTTTAGTTTAGTCTTTGTAAACATTGGTGATTACATCAAAAGTTGAAGGTTGATTCTTTAACACAGCCTCTCGTCTGCTCACGAGGGATTCCTCCTCTGGATTAGCTGACAGTTCCACCTGCTCAGCATTTAGCGAGGAGAAAAGCTCCTTGCCCCCCCCCCCCTTTACTCACTTCTCTCAATGCTCACACTCTGAATCCTGGGGTCATGTGACTGCACCTTCGGCCTGCCATTGGCAGCAGGTGTCAGTGTGGTTCAATGTGAATCGAGAGCCTCAAAGTGCCAACGAACAGTCGGGTTAAAATGTGCTGAAATTTAAATGAATTCAATTCAATTCAAAGGGCTGTATGGACATTAAGTTAAAATTATAACAATAAATATGAAAGACTCAGAGCTGTGCAGGATTGCAAAAGTGTACAGAAAAACTTTTGGTGTTTAACTTAAAAGTTAGGGCCCGACCGATATGAAATTTTTGGGGCCGATATCGATATTAGGGAGCGAATAAAATACCGGACAGTGATATATCGGCTGATATCTTTCTTGGATCTGTAGAAATAGATAGATTTAGATATCCACTTTCAGTGTGTTGATCAAAGATTTGTAACAAAGACAAGATGGTCACTCAACTGAAAACTAACTGCACATGTACGTGCATCACCGCTCAACACTCTGGAGTGATGATGCTTGTTGTAGTCCATATAGCGCCCTCTGCTGGTGACAGAGAACTGCTAGTTTAATCCAATGAAAGTCTAATGAAATTATATTTAAACTGATGAATAAATCGAGTAATATTGGCGCATAGCTGTGATAAAATTAGCTGATACAGCTAATATTGGCCGATTAATTGTTCGGGCTGTGTCAAGATTTTGGAATAAAATGTCTTTAAGTTTTTTAACTGTTTGACTAAAGAAGAAATCAGAAGAGCTCTGCAGAAGGGCGGCAGTAGCTCAGTCTGTAGGGACCTGGGTCGGGAACTGGTTGATGTCCCGGTCAATCAATCAATCAATTTTTATTTGTATAGCGTCAACTCATAACAAGTGTTATCTCGAGACACTTTACAAAAAGCAGGTAAAATACCTTACTCTTTGTCTGTTAACATTACAAAAAGCAGGTAAAAGACCTTACTTATTGCCATAGTCCACCGGTGTGGACCAAGTCTGGAAGTTTGTCTGGTAGCTGAAGAGGTGTCACTTCACCTCCTGAGCACTGCCGAGGTAAGGCAAGGCTCTGAATCCCCCAACTGCATAGGATCGTGTTTGTGTATGTGTGTGTATTTCTACCTCTCGGTGAGTCGAATGTCTCAAAGTGTAAAAATAGGATTGGTTACAAACGTCTGACTTCTTGTGCGCTAAATGTTTTCTGTTACAAAGCTCATCGTTGTTGCAGCCATGACAAATAAAGGACTGCACAGATTTCATTTCAAATAAAAATGGCATCACAAATCACTGAAATATCTAACGTTATACTGTTTCTGTTCTCTCTCTCTGTGGAAGCAGAGGCAGCATGTCTCTGTTCAAGGCCCGTGACTGGTGGTCTGCAGCGCTCGGGGAGGGTGAGGAGTTCGACCAGGGATGTCTCTGTGTTGGAGACGTGGACAACAGCGGCAGCGGACATGGTCAGTGTGAAGTGAGGAAGAGATACCACCACGCAGCATGATGACTGCATGGCGCCTGCCTATCTAAAAGATATTCTATGTATAAAGACGACTAGATGTACATTGTAGCATTCACAAGGGATTTCTTCTTCTTCTCTGTAGATAAGATCGTGGTGGGCAGCTACATGGGGATGCTGCGAATATTCTCCCCACATGCCAACAAGTCCAGCGAGGGCGCTCCGACGGAATCCCAGCTCCTGGAAGTCAAGCTTCAAAACGCCATCATCCAGGTGGAAGTGGGCAAGTTTGTCTCGTAAGTCGAAATCACAAACCAGTGAGGAAACACAAGTGTGGAAAAATAAATGTACACATGGTGGACTGTGGGCTGACCACAATGCAGCAGCCAGTATGTCCTCCTTCTAACTTTAGATTCTGGTCCTGAATGCTCTGGATTTGTTTGGACCAGAGAAGGTAGGCGGTTTTAAGGCACCCCCCACATGGCCGTTTTGGACGCCCCTCGGTTTGCCAGATATGAGAGCAGTTATCAGGTCAAACCAACAGGTGTTGCAGCAATGGAAGCGGGCAAGAGAACTGGTTCAGCTAGAAGTGATTGTACCCGACCTAAAAAGCCTCTGCATGTTTCTAATAAGCTCCACGAGCAGAAACGTGCTCAAACTAGGATCAATGTTGGAGATGTTTTTAAAAAATGGAGAGAGGTTAGAACGCAGAAAGGTTTACAGACCGATGCAGAGCTGGCTAAACACTGAAGCTTCAGTGTCCACCACATCAACCTGCAACCTGCGTGAGCATCGACTCTAGAGAGGAGGGGGGAGAGAGACAGCTCTCTACAATGTTAAGAATGTGGACTGCAGTACCCATTTTAAACACTAGGTGTCAGAGTTATATACTGCTCCTTTAATGTTGTTGAATATTTTGTAACTTGAGAGCGGACATTGAGTCAGTATTTTAGGTCTTATCAGTTCAGCTTGTACTTACATGCATGTATTGAATTAGTTCTATCTGTTTTAGTCTTAACACGCTGCCTCTCCTGATAAATCAAGTTTCTGAAGATCTTTACGCTAACACCAGGATCATTGATGGTATTGCTAATCCCTCCTCCCCCCCTCCCTCCAGCCCTGTTGGCTGCCTTCCTGTATGCGAGACATTCACTTATGTGATTGGTTTGTAGGTCAAAATAGCATTAGCCTTATATCCTCTGCCAGGAAGCTGCCTTAAATCTCAGTCTCACGAATTCAGAGCTTCACCTCATTGTCTGAGGACAAATTACAGATTACACTCTCCCTAAGAATTAAAGGCACAACTAGGGTGTAGACAGAAGAGTAATTGTGTCTTTCACCATCTAACTGGAACACCGATTGCAAACACATGTGATCCAGTCAAAACGGTCGGTTCGAGTTTTCTCTGTTCACTCTCACCGTGTCTGCAGCTAACTTAGCAATAGCAACGTCATAAGTCTGTGAACATCCCACACAGACTCTGTGAAACAGCGCTGCGATATAAACACTTTAGATATCCTAGCGGACGCTAAATGCACGCTCCACTTCTCTTCCATCACGTGCAGCAGGAGCAGTCAGAGATACACACACGTCCAATAATGAACAGGCTGATTATAAGTGTCTAATATTGACAAAGCTAAATCAAGAGAAAACTTGTTTTGAGGATTAATAATTTATTATTCTCTGATGGATTTTTGTTTTTAGTCTATAATATTGTAATGCAGCGGTGGTTTGGGGGGGGGGGGGTCTGGGAACTACTGCCTACAAATAATACAAACAAAAAACGAAGGCCAGCAAATATATTTTTTTTACAATTTCTCAATTTCCTGATCTGATGACATGATCGAATCTGTGACTTAAATGTGTTATTGACTAAACAAAACATAGTGCCTTCTCAATTAAATGTACTGTGACAGATGTGTATAGGCCGGTAAAAAAATATGTTTGGCCGGTGATTGTTTTTCATCTACCTGCCACCTTGGCCGGTGAGTCAAAAAGTAAATTTCGGACCCTGCCCATCGATGACGGTCGCCATGTTGAAAATGCAGCATTTCTTTGAGTGTCCTTTTGGAGACAGCCTCAAGTGGACACTTGAGGAAGTGCACTTTATTATTGTAGCATGTGCTTCATTTTTAAACACTGCAGGTTTTCCTCTTGGTTTAAACAGCGTCTATATAGAGAATGAGTGTTGATTCATTTACTCAAGTATAGACAGATTGAGAAAATACAGCTGTAAAAGAACAAAGTCTCCTTTGAAGTATGTTACATACTGCACATTGATATTATAGGCCTCCTGAGGGGCATGAAGATTACAGGACAGCAGTTTTGTGCAGTCTGGCCACCCTGAAAGCCGTATCTGTTTGTGTTTTTTTACGTCCTGAGATCTGACTGAAACAGCATGTCATGACCTTCGATGAATTAGAAACGTTCATGGTATAGCCTTATTATAAACTGCACTGCAGAAATACCCATTCATAACTCATCACACCACTTTTTCTTTCATAGAAAAACCATCCCTGCTTTCACTTACCACAACATTAACGTGTCTTTTCTTCCCCCTGCAATGCATGCTAATCCAAAACCACCGCGTCGGGGGCGTTTCTCCCCTTGTCATGATTTACGGCGACCCAGCAGCCCAAACATAGTTGTGCTTTTAACGTCGGGCTAACCACTGAGATGCTAGCATAGCTGTTGGGACCACATCCTGCTTTGTTGTTGCACTGTGTCGTTGGATCTCAAGAGCTGACCCCCTCAGAGTCACGGTCAAGTGAAATGTGCAAATGACTGGTTTGGATGCAGTTAAGATTCAGTGACCCGTCCCAAACAAACATATTTGTGAGAAGTGGTTGCAACCATAGATAGCTATGAGATGACAGGGTAGATCTGATGATTGAAACTCAAATATTTTAAGAGACAAACTGAAACTTTTGAATTTCAAACAGGATTTAGGTTTTTCAGTTCTCTGGCAGCCATACTTAGAAATAAACAATGTTATTACTTGGTAATGTTTTTGCCACTGACAGGATCAGAGTACCACTCAGAATGATTGTGGGCCTTATGCTACTAAAACTGAGCAAATGATTCCCAAAACACACACAAAGGGTTAAACGTGCCTCTAACTGCGCTGCAGAGCAAACAGCTGAGCTCTGTGTGCTTTGTGTATTTAAAGGCTTTATATCTGATTTTTCACACTTAAATGTAATAGAAATCAAGTATATACTCTGAAAATAACTCTGTGAGTAATGACTGTGAGTTTTCCACAGGTCCTATCTTCACTTTGTTTACATCACCGGGACGGCCGGCCGGCTCCTCCCCTCACGTATAAAAGTTGTTTAAGTGAGGGACTAGAGAAAAGAAGAATAACATACTGTACTCACTGCTTAACTGTGTTTCTAGATCACGGTCATTTCGGGTAAATTTACATGCAGTGTGAAGATACGGGCATAATAAAGATCGCTAGCATTAGCATGCTAACACAACAATGCAGCGCGATTTGTTTTGGTTTCATGCTGGTGCTCAAGGGCGACATCGCATATAAAGCCTTTAAAGTCATTATTTAGTTGTCTGGGGAATCATTGTCCTCTTTGTAAATCAGTCTCATTGTAAAAAAGTCTAACTCACCAACAGGGGGCGCTAGCGGCCATGCACAGTTAGAGTGAATAATGAGCGTCAGCAGAGAGTTGGTGGTAACTGCGCCGCAGTATTTATAAGAGAAGTGACGTTCAAACTTTCCAGAGATCAGATAAACACTTCCACCTCTGTGTGCCTTCAAAATAAAAGCTCTGTAAATAAAGTAAATATGACTTTGACATGACTATTATTAAAATGACCAGGGGTTAAATCAGTCCGACAGCAAGCTAAGATTTCTGTTGTTCTTCCTGGCTTTGGAATGAGAAATGTAAGGACGGTTTCTGATTTAAAACCATGTTTCATACGTTTACCCTCTGCATGGTTTCTGTAATGTGGACACATTTACCCCATAAAGGATTATGTAGCCGTGATTAGAGCATCTGATCCAAACACTTAACCTCCCAGTGCCTCGCCATGGGACACAGGAACCTGACAGAAAGCTCTGTTTCTGGGAATAGCTCTGGTGGTTTGCCTTGGAGGCTTCCCACATCATCATGCTGGAAGCAGAATCCAACTAAATCAGTGTGTTTGGAAGCTGTCGTGTTTGGTTACCTGCGGTTTGCAGCACAGCCTTCTCCACAGGCTGGTGGGCACTTTGGACGCCGGCCTTGATGGAGAAACACATTGTAAATATCGTTAGGGCAGACCAAGGAGGGCAGATGGTGAAAGTTTGTGTTTGGTTTTCCAAGTAGAAAGGGAAAACTTGTGAGGTTCATATTTCTCTTGTTGTTCTTCTCTCAACAAACACGACAACAGCGGTCGAAGGTTACCAAGACAGCACTTTGTCTCGCTCCAACACGTGTGGCTTTGGGGGAAAGTAAACACGGGAAAATCTCGGATCAGCATCACTGAGACCATCATCCACACCTCAACCGTGACCAGCGTTAAAAAAAAAAAAAAAATCCTCCAGCTGTCACAGTAATTATTTCAGACGTATAAGTGAGCTGAGAACATGGTTCAACCACAGTGGTAGGAAACATCTGCCCTGCTGAGAAACCAAACCTTCAGCTGCTCTGAAGGCTGCTTCCTCAATCATTTTAATATCTTTATAGAGAAACAAGAAGAAAACACATGAAATTATTGATATGAGTCATGAGGTGGTGATGCTGTTAGAGTCTGATTAAACAGTCTAACTACAGATGCGGTAGCGCTCTGTCTTGCATGGTGGGTGTCTCAGTCTGCTACTGAAGGAGCTGCTCAGGGTTAGGCTGCTTAGAGCGGACGTTTGTGATTACTGTAAACATCTCAGAATCTGTAAAAAAAAAAATGAATTAACTGTAAGTAATTCAATTACACCTGCCGTATTTATGTTCTCAAAAAGTCGGGACAGATTTTCTGCGTAAACCTGCAAGAACCTCCACGCTAAGCCCAGCTGGTCTCTGGGAAAAGGAGGCAGAATTTGGAGCAAAGCAAACAAGACATAGGTGTGAAAGCACTCTGCATGCTGTCTCAACCCTTCTCATGAGGACGGTCGAGTCTTTGACCCACTGTCAGCTTTTAAACTTTAACTCTCTACTGTAACTTTTAACTCTTTTTATATTTTTACTTTATTTATTTCATTTGAATTATTTTTATTTGAACATATTTTCAGATTTAATAATTTCAGTGATTTTTAAATGTTCTATTTTAATGTTTCTTTTCTTTCCTCTTTCATGAAGCTTTTGATATCTTGTGTGAAGCACTTTGAATTGCCTTGTTGAAATGTGCTATATAAATAAACTTGCCTTGCCTCAAGGATTGCTTCCCTCAGAGGTTGTACAGATTCAGTAACGTGGTCGGACATTGAAGCTCAGCAGCTTAAAAGTACCATATGTCATTTGATAATAACGATCAGCGTGATGATGTGATTGGTGAGTCTGATTGTGGTCGTGTGTGAACATATTCTGACGGGACGTTTTGTGCTCTTCTCAGTTGCTCCGATCTTCTTCATCTGGCGGTTTTACATCCCAGGAAGTTGTCGGTCTACTCCGTGTCAGGTAAAAACATAACCTTCATTTCACCTTCAGAAGCAGCAGACAGACATGTTTCATCTGACCTCTGACCCCTGTGTGTAAACAGGCACTGCAGGGAACGTGGAGCACGGTGACCAGTACGCGCTGAAGTTGGTTTACGAACACAACCTGCAGAGGACGGCCTGCAACATGACCTACGGCGCCTTTGGAGGGGTCACAGGTGAGACGACGATTTGATTTCTTTATATGGCTGCACGCTTGATATCTTTTTCTTTGTTTTCTTTGGCCGTTGCTCACTTGAAGTTCTTGGAGGTTAAATACTTTTTTCAGGGTCTAAGAGTTACCTTGGCATTACCCCGAAGATACCTGAGGCGGGAATAAGACTGCCTGTCCAACAGGAAGCAGAACGAGCTTTATCCGCTTGGTGTTTCTCCTCACTGTGATCTGTGATTATATTTTCTCTTCTTTGCTGCTACGTCCACGTCCGTCATATTCCCCGGTTTGAATCACCTTGTATCCACTCCTAAACTCACCTGCTGCGCTGTCATTGGCTGGAGGAAATACACCAGCTCTGCCCAGAAACATCCCGAGTCAACCAGAACAAAGCAGAACAGTAAAATCCAGTCAGGACAGGGTCTCTGCAGACACAGTCACCACCACACATGTACGGAGGCCCAGAAGGGACGATGGAGCAGTTTCACTTTAGGAGAAGTCTGTGTTTTATTTTGAAGGCCCTTACATAAGTCTGTATTTTATTTTGAAGGAGGAAGCTGTTAGCTGTTACCTGTTAGCCAGTTAGATCCTGAGGTTTAAAAATCTCAGAGTTTCCCTTAAGGTCGAGGTTAGAGGCCAGGCACCGTGTTGTGTCAACGCCGGTCCTCACAAGTGAGTACATAGGTGTGTGTTTGAACATCTGTGCATGTGCCTTGGCATGTGTGGTAATTGGCAGCAGTGGACAAATACATAAAACTGTAAAAGTCTCTAAGAGGAGCGGAGGATGGAAACAGAGAGGGGTCATATAGCTGCTCTCTCTGCAGTCAATTGAGCTTTTTGGAAAAAACAAGTAGGGGAAAGCCCTCGAGTCGTCAGCGTCCAAGAAAAACACACACGCAGACACACAAACGCGCATACACGGGGAACCCCCTTTTAAAGCAGAGAAAATGTCATTTCCAAATAAAGGAAGCTTTGTTAAGGTGTGTGTGAGGGCAGAAAATGCCAAAGTCTGCGGCCTGGCATGATGGACACTTCATTCACTGCTTATTTAGAGAGTCAGTGTGTGTGTGTGTGTGTGTCTGTGTGCGTGTGTGTGTGATTGATAGAAATTGCCCTGTGGGCTCATTAAAGCCAGTACCTTGGCGTGGCTGAACGCACGTGGTTAGTTGTTACCATGAACCTGTAAGAGAGCGTGTGTGTGTTTCCACGTGCTGTTACCACACTGTGCAGCAGGTTTTAGAAATGTCATGCATGCTCTCAACTTCCAACAAACAACCCACAGAGCCACATGTGCTGTCCTAAAACACACACGCAGACACACACACACACTCACACACACACACTGTTGGTACGTATTTTCATGGATTCATTCATCTTGTTAATTATGTGGATATATCTTTAAATTGTGTAAACCATCTCAGAGTAATTCTTCTTTTAGGTTTGTGACGCTGTAATACATATGTGTAGGAGACATCATAGCAGCAGAGTTATATTTGGATTGGAGCCAAGTGTCTGTTGTGAGCAGAGAAAGAAATGTGACTGTGAGACTGAAGAGATGTATATGTCTGATATTTAGTCAAGGTGATGTCTTCTTTCTAGCCTTTTAGAGATGAAACGAAGTAGCCAGGAATTTGTGGGCTGTACCTTCTAGCAGAATATAAGCAACACTGTAGATGAAGACTTTGCCAATGTTTGTCAATGATTGCAAACGATTGTGAGATCTTGGTCAGCATGGGTCAGCGATGGTCTGCACTTTGTCAGCCATGTGTGTTGTGTTTCTATGTTGTCTGACCACGGCTGAATAAATCTAAGATGATCCACAGTCTGTTTCACAATTTCATCATTGTTCATCTACAATAGAAACAACCCCCACCTAACACACACACACACACACACACACAGATCCCTTCAGATTTGCTTGTGTGTTTGTGAGTTATCGTTCAAACTTACAGATACAGCCCCTCCCTTGAATACACTGTTTTCTTCCCTCTAATTGATGCCATCCTCTCTCCTCCTGCTGTTCTCTGCTCTCACCACTAGATGGCAGTGCAGGCCCTGCAATTGCTAATCCTAAACTTGAATGAATGGGATTTTGTCATGCCTCTCTTTACGGGGAATTCCCTTTTTACCCACATCTCTCTAAAGGGAGGTCAAAGTTCAGCCAAAGAGCAGTATCCCAGGAGCTGGTCACAACTCAGTTTGTAGCTTCTGTCACATCTTAATGTACCTAATCTGTCATTCTTAATTATTATTTACAGTATGTTTGAAAACTGGATTCTAATCAGAGGTTACCAAACTGGACTCGAGTTTCACAACAGGACAGCGTTTATGTTTCTCACACGTCCTCCTACAAAATACACTTTGAATTTGTCTCTGTGGGTTCAGATTCCGTGTTGCTGTATTTGTGATCATCTGAGAGTGTTTGAGTCGGGGAAGCTGCTCTCCGCTTGAGAGTTTCTCACAGTTTACAGGAAAATTAGCCAATCTCACGGTTGATTGGCTGACGTAGCGCACACTCACACACTTGTAATGACTTGCAGACACATGAGAGAGCACAAAATCAAGTCCAAACAAACAGAGAAATATATGTATCCACTAAAAATACACACACACACACACACACACACACACACACACACACACACACACACACACACACACACCAGCCAGCACGGAGTACAGAGGGATGTAGCTCTGAGGCCAGAACAGTGCGTGCGTGTGTGTGTGTGTGTGTGTGTGTGTGTGTAGATCTATAATAGCAGCCATTTAGGAGTGCTGTAGGCGCTGTAACAGCTAATACTGCTCTAATAGCTGGGCAGCCCTGGTTTGGGTCACATTCAGGCCACACACACACACACACACACACACACACACACACACACACACACACACACACACACACACACACACACACACACACACACACACACACACTGGCCATTTCAAGCTTTAGTGGATGCGTAAAGATAAAGATATATGGTGCTTTCACAGTTGCACAATAAGTCCAGAAAAATCCACGAGCAAGCGGGAGGGGGAGATGACGTTTATATCCACCCCTCACTCCTGTCCAACAGAAAGTCTCCCGCTGTGAGGTGCATGTGTAAACAAGCAGGTCAGGAAGATACAGGGGCAGCCTCCCTGAAATCTTGTGAGTGGAAGCAGCTTTAGACACAATCATGCAAGAAACATATTAACATATGCGCTCCCTCATTCATTCACACTCTCATTCCTACAAGAACGCACATTCTTTCTCTCTGTCTCACACACTCTGTGTCTGCCGTGTGCAGCCAGCCTCTGTGCTCTGTGTGCTTGTCCAACACGTCTTATTAATGACACTAACACAGGCCCGTTTCCTCCGCTGAGCCTGAGCGCCGGCGCTCCCATACAGACCTCTTTGACACGTTTATACCTGGGCGTGGGTGTATGAAATTACACATGCACGGTTGCTATTATAGTGCATACCCTGGCTCTCGTTTTGTGATTTCTTATTATTGATGATAGCGGGCTGTGTCAGGATGTCTGAGTGTGTTGTGTGTTGAGACTGGCACAGCGTTGTAGACACCTGACAAATCACTTAAAGGTCCATGTAGGAGGAAAGTCCACCCCTCAGGTGTTCTGATGGAGTCCTGACAACCAAAAGCATATTTTCAGTCAATTTAGATTATCAGGATATTTGTCTCAATAAAGGAGATTTTTACAACAGCCTGGAGAGCCAAACACACTGCAGCTGAAGAAGAAGAAGTTATCTTCAACATGTTGCAAACACATGAAGCATGGTGTTAAAGTCAGGCTGTGAAGAATACCACATTAAATAGCCCCTGAAACACTGTTGTTGTCACACATGTCTCCTGCTGCACATGATTTTTAAAATTATGAAGATACCGTCTTTATTTGGCTTTATTTCGACCATTGATTGTAAATATGAATGTTCCTGCAGGGGGCGCTGGAGTCCCATCGATGGCGGTCTCCATGCTGGAAATGCTGTCTCAGCCTAACTTTCAGTCAACCTAACGACAGGCTGAGAGCTGGAGCTGAGGCGGGATTTAAGCCTCCTGACAAACCGTTACACCGCGCCCGCCTGTCAATCAGGTCAGCTACACGCTTTATTGTGAATAACTCTAATCCTTCATCAAATCAAAACTGATGAGTCATCAAAACGTTCACCCCCCCCGTACAGCGTGTGTTGATCGAGACATGAGCTAATCAGACCTATTTAGTTTTTTGAACCAGGCTGTAAACATGCTTATCTCTGCTGTAAAAACAGGCTTTTTAGAATGGGTGTGTATGTGACTTCCTGTGCTTCTGCAGCCAGCATCTAGTGGACTACAGCCCCTGTTCATGGGGTGCACAAATTAACCACTAGGCCCAGGTGTCACCTGCCTCATCCGTTTTAATAGATGAGTCAAACTATAAAGTTTAAATATGCTTTTGTACAAAAGAAGGAGACTGAACACACTGTCCATCTTTATATAAATTTTAATGTAAAGTCTGTAAATACAGAGATGATCGAATGTTGTCTCATGCACACGGCAGGGTGTGTCTGTGGTGAGAGAGACCGCGTCCTGCAGCTTAACTGCCTCCCTGAACTCCACACAACACTCACACACACACACACACATACTCACACACACGTGTTTACACAGAATGGTGTGAAGGAGTGTGCGTCTTTTCAGTCTAAATCCTTGGTGAGAGATGTTGAATGGGAGTGTGTGTGTGAGTGTGTGTTGCGCTGTAGGTGGCTGTCTCCCTGACCTCTACTTGATGGCAGTGTGAGTTTTAATAGCGCGTTGAGGCCTAATTATAGTTCTCTAGTCACACAGCCACACTGCTTTATGACCGTGTGTGTTGCCGTGTGTTTGTGTGTGTGTAAGGATTCAGGTCCGTCCGCACAAACACACACTCTAGTACACACACACAGCCAGTTGTGTGTGTGTGTGTGTGTGTGTGGAGGTGTTAATGGAGATATCAGATTCAGCCAGAGGGAGAAACACACCTCGCAGCACAACACGACATCACTGCTGAAGTAAAACAGAAGCCCTAAGCGTCTTTCAGGATCACTGGGATTTTAAAAAGTTGAATGTTTGAAGGAGCAGAGTGAGAGAATGTAGAATATGTTTTAAACTCACAGTGAGTCTGCGTACACATATCTGAACACTTCAATCAAATTAAGTATCTGCTGTCACACAAAGACTCTTGGAAGCTCAAATTCATGCACTGTGTTCAAGGAAATAACAAATTAATTATGGACGCTACATTAAAGGTCACATATCCTCCTCCTCTTCAACCAGTGTAAATAAGTCTCAGAGCTCCTCAAAACATGTTTGTGAAGTTTCTTGTTCTAAATCCACTCTGATCCTGTATTTGATCATGCCTATAAACCCCTCTATTTCAGCCCTGCTCAGAACAGGCTGTTTCTGTGTCTGTACCTTTAAATATGTAAATGAGCTGTGTCTGACCACGTCCCCTCTCTGGAAAGGCTCAGGTGTCTCAGGCTTTCTCTATTGTTTACGGTGAGAAGGCAGACTCAGAGGGCAGAACAAACACCTAGCTGTGGGAGTGTCACCCACCTGGGGGGGACACATATTAGTGTTAGAGAAACATGGGGAAGAGGATTTTGCATATGTGACTTCTGACATGTTTATCATGATCAAACTTTTATTTCAGTCTCGCCTCCCTGTGCTCACAGAGCCATTAACAAGCTGCCTTAAAGAAAGAAGATTCCATATTGACTTTTCTTTGACGTGTAAATATCGTCTCTCTTCATCAGGTCACCACTCCCTGTGTATCCAGTCCATGGACGGGATGCTGATGTTCTTCGAGCAGGACAGCTACTCCTTCGGCAGGTTCCTCCCGGGGTTCCTGCTGCCCGGCCCGCTGGTCTACAACCCCAGGACAGACAGCTTCCTTACTGTGTCCTCTGCACGCCAGTTGGAGAGCTACAAGTGAGTCGCTCCTTTTATCTTCTTGATATTCTTTCTCCCATAAGATGTTTTCTGAAGTCTCCTGATTATATCCTGCTGCGTTCTCACATTAGCTTAAACCAACTTCACTCGGAAAGTTTATTTTGCCGCTGGCAGGAAAAACTCTGGGGGGAAAAGTCAAAAGCGATTTTCAGATGTGCACGAACTGATCCAGATATTCTCCTGACCTGGTTGTTCACACATGCACCTCCTGAAGTAGCAGAACAATGAAACAATGCAGCTCACCCTGTAGACATCAGGAGTTCTTCAGGAGTTTGTTTGAGTGCCATCTTTTCACTCTAACCCTTTGAATTCTTCCATCCATTATCTATACCGCTTTCTCCCATTTGGGGTCGCCTGGGGCTGGAGCCGATCCCAGCTGTCATTGGGTGAGAGGTAGGGTTACACCCTGGACTGTTAAACAGCCAATCACAGGGCTGACATATAGAGACCGACAACCAGCCACTCTCACATTCACACCTCTGGACAATTTAGAGTCAGCAGTTAACCTAACGAGCATGTCTTTGGACTGTGGGAGGAAGACGGAGTACCCGGAGAGAACCCACGCATGTACGGGGAGAACATGCAAACTCCACACAGAGGATCCTGTCAGACAGGGATTCAAACCAGGAACCTCCACACAGAGAGGCTCCTGTCAGATGGGGATTCAAACCAGGAACCTCCTCACAGAAAGGCTCCTGACAGACGGGGATTCAAACCAGGAACCTCCTCACAGAGAAGCTCCTGACAGACGGGGATTCAAACCAGGAACCTCCTCACTGTGAGGAGACAGAGCTAACAACTGCACCACCATGCAGCTCCTCTGAATTCTTCATGTACATTAAAACACGTTTTCTTTCACACCGACAGAAGAAAACAACGTTACAAAAAGCTGAATAAAAAAGAAGCATATTGAAGAGTTATTTCAGACTTTGTCAGATCAATATTATATTATTATAAAAAGGCCCAAATACACGTCTATCACTCTGCTAGTGTGTAAGCTGAAGCAGACATGGAAGTTATTCGAGGTAACCGTTTGTTATCAAGCTTCTCAGAATCAGCTGCGGACGGTTAGAGTCGCTTCACCATCTTTAAAGCATCTGCTCTCCCTGCAGAGCTCGCATGGATCCACCAAAACACACACACATGGTCTGATCGGAAAGTACCTCACTTTAATTTAAGCACATGCACACTTCCCCTGCCCCTCTGGCCGAGGCATGGAGGGCTTGCAGAAGTCTCACAGACCGTGTGAGTGTTCACTGTGCGTGTCTGTGAGGCTTCTCTCCCAGCTGGTTGTTATCTGGATGAACCCCCCCACCGGTATCAAGAGCTTCTCCAGACTCCATTACTCTCCCTGGACACACAGACACAAACACAGCTTTGCCATGCACATACAGTACTGTAGTACCTTACAAAGAGCAGACGCCGTGTACCTTCTGCTTTACTCAGAGCAATAGGCGTGTCTGCATGTCTTACAGTTAGTCTGGTGAGATCATGTAAACATTCAGTGGACGTGTGTTGATCTAAAGCATGAGAGCTGCTTGGTGAAACAATTACATTCAAATAATTGTGTTTGTTTCTATTTCTCAAAGTCTCATCGGGACTTCAACTGCAGTATGAACGAGTCTGGCTCCTCAAAAACTTTGTATGAGAACACACCATGTTCAAGCAACACACACACTTTTAAATGTCAGACATAAAAAAAAACACACTTTGTTGCTTGATGCAGCCTGTGTGTGTGTGTGTGTGTGTGTGTGTGTGTGTGTGTGTGTGTGTGTGTGTGTGTGTGTGTGTGTGTGTGTGTGTGTGTGTGTGTGTGTGTGTGTGTGTGTGTGTGTGTGTGTGTGTGTGTGTGTGTGTGTGTGTGTGTGTGTGTGTGTGTGTGTGTGTGTGTGTGTGTGTGTGTGTGTGTGTGTGTGTGTGTGTGTGTGTGAGTCTTGTTCTCCCTCCTTGTGTTTCTGGCATGCAGGTGAATAATTACATTTTTGTGGTTTTCATGTCTTTCTGTCGTACACACACACACACAGTCGTACACACACACAGTCCTTTGTGTGAATTCTACCCTCTTTCATAATACTTAATTCACCATCAACCACCAACTGAGCACACACACACACACACACACACACACACACACACACACACAGGCACAGTTTTAATTCATTCATTCCTCATATCGGGTCATTAAAAAGACTTCTAGAATAGAATTAGCCAAACAGAGTGAGAGGCTTCAGTTATTTTATGGCGTAATTTTAGTATTATTAGACTGAATTTATTCCATTCACCCGAGCAGTGGACACACCGGGCCTGTTATGCATCACTCTGTATCCCAGCATGCTTTGCGGAGACGAGCCACCATCAGGCCCCGTGTAGTGGGTGATGAGGGCGGCTTCACTTGCAGTCAAGACGTCCAAAAAAACAAAAACATGTCCGCAACATGTTTGAGCCTCTGAGCGAAACAGGAAGCGCCATCCGGTCAGTGTGAACACAGAGCGGAGAACAACAAACACAGATGGAGTTTGAGTTCGTTATTTAGAAAGTCTTCACTCAATGAGTGAGGATATATTTGAGATATGCTATATTAATGTTTAAAATGTTGCATATTACACCTTAAAATTATCCTTCTACTTGTGAAAAAATGCTGAGACGGGGAAAAGTTGTTATGTAAAGACCGTTGGTGTGAATCGCAAGCGCTGCCTAAAATGTGGCAGCCATATTGGATTGTGGTCCTCATGATTTAAGGCGGATTTCAGGCCTGCCAGCTTTGATTAACAGCAGGTCAGCAGTCCAAATCTGTAACACAGAGTGAGAAAACTGAGTGGATAAATCAGAGGTTATGTTGTGTCACGGGCTGCGGTCTGGAGTCGGGCCGGGTTCGGGTCTGGACCTCTCTCTCCGTCCAGGTGTTGGAGGATAGATTCCCGCCAAGGTGCTCAGACTGCCAGCGTCTTACTGGAAAACTCACAATGATGAAGATGCCAAAATCAACTGACCACAGATCAGCCTGACCACTTTCTGCTCAGCCAGGTGCCAGCAGCTCGCTGATTAAAAGTGATGGACCGCAGCGCCGGGGGACAGCAGGTCAGCAGCTTGTTGACCGACCTGACACAAACCGTGAAAGAGGAGGAGAGTATGAAACACCAGCTCTTAATTTAGTTAATGATGACCATGTCAGTCAGTGTTTAACTTTCATTTAGGTATGAACTAATGATGCACACAAAGATTTCTGCCTTGAAGACCAGGTGCCCCCCCCCCGGAGAGAAGCTGCTGTTTCGGTCTTAGAGAAGCAAAATATGAGCTTCCTCTGGCTCTGCTTCCTGTTTCACAGCCTGTCAACAAACAACTGGCACAAAGTACAAACACATTTAAGAACAGGAGATTAAAGTCGTCTGTGTCCTTCTGATTTGCAGGTACGAGACTCTAGCTGTAGCTACGGATGCAGAAAGCCGACAGGACCCTGACGTGCCTGTGAAGACCGGAGGCAAGAGGCTGACGGTGAGTCCTTAACAAACTAGATTCCACAGATTCAGTTAAGAAAGTCCTGATGAGGCTGAAAATGTGTGAACAGCAGGATTGTGTGTTCTGTTTCCAGCTTCACCATAAAAACCTTTACATCATCATCCTGTTTATATTAAAACATTTTAACCAGTAAAAGACTGAAGATGGTCTGACTCGTCGGCGCCGTACGCGAGTGGATAGTTTCAGCTAGCTAGTTAGCTAACAGTAAACTTATAACCTTGTTCTGGTGCAGTGAATGAAACACAAACTAAAAGATGTTACAACACCTGTATCAAGAGTATGAACAAGATAACAACCACTAAAGGTAAGTTTAAGAAGAAGAGGGATCAGTCGCAATGCAATGAGCGATGTGTAGTTCATGACTTTGGACGAAAAGTGATACACACAGTCTTTGCCTTATCTGTTTTTTTAACACTGTTTTGGCGCCGAATCAAATGTTTTGTCATCTCGAGTATTGGGGTCACAGTTACGAAAATAGTGAGCTCCAGATGTTTTTCTCTTAAAGTTTCCTATTCAAGGCATTTCAGGGCACGCAAAACTCATGCCTTCAAATGCAACCCAAGCCAAACACCCGGCCGACAGCTCACTCACATTTACTTCCTGTTAAATCATTAAGTGAATGATCCGCAGATCTAGGCGGTGAGTGCGTCTTGTTAACAATGAAGCATGACTTTGAAGCATTTCTGTATGAGTATTTTCAAAGTAAAAGCCTCCTAGGGCTTTGTGGATTGATTGGTAACCTTTTTTTATGGGCTTATTTTTGCAAAATTGCAAATTACCGAGGTCCAGACCCTGGTGACCTCATAGCTGGTTATGGTCGTGATTGGGGTAGCTGGTTGTCATGGTAACAGGTTTGGATGTCTTAATGTCAGGATTTTGTGAAATGTCAAAGGAGGATTTCAGCGGAGAAATTTACCATCACTGTTGAGCGCTTTAAAATAAATGACTGATGGATTTCTGAGCCTTTATAAACAGTTTGTGAAAGATGTTCACACAGAGTAATAGACACTAAAGGTGTACTTCCTGCTTATTGTTGTGAAAACTTGTGCAGTGTTTTATAAAGATGTTTGTTTGTTTGTTTGTTCTCCTTCAGCCTGATTGGACCTTCGTCCTGGGAGAAGTGGCCCTGGACCTCTCTGTGCCCCTGTTCTCTCACTCCTCCGCCTCCATCTTTGTTCTGGGTGAGAGGAACCTCTACTGTTTCCGCGACAACGGCCAGATCCGCTTCATGAAGAAGCTGGAGTTCAACCCGAGCTGCTTCCTGCCGTACACCTCAGGTAAGCCAAGACTTCGGCGGATTAAAACGATAAAACTGACACACTGTAACAGCTGTTACATCACTCTCTTTGTTCTCTCCATCGACAGACTGATTTAAGGTGTGTCTCGCAAGGGATCCTCTCATTAATTTGGCGCTGAGGATAACGATATCAATCTGTTGCAAACACAGTGGACACAAAAAGGGAAACAAATTAGAAACATGGACACAAATATTTAATTCTGCATTTTTACTGCTCAATGAATTGTTCTGCTTCCATATTAGATAACATTTTTAACTGTTAAAGATCCAACAGCCCACCCTCAGGACCCTGCGTGCACGGGTTGTGTGTTCTCAGCTGTGCGATTGTGTACCTAACAGCTGAGTACGTAAAACTAATCTCATACATATCTAGAAAAGCTACTGTTTCAATGATAAACAACACAGCAGCCACAATCTGCTCATCTGTCTGACCAATGACAAACAAACAATTTTTACTGTCTTATTACTCACAATTTAAAGATTTACTGAAGTCATCCAGTCCTAATATTCCAACAAAAACAGTCCTGCTGCGTCATTAAGGGTCCAAATGATCCAAATCCAGAACAAGATTTAATCCAAACACATCCCGACCATAAAGATCCACAGACTGATTCAAATATGACACTTCTCTCCTGATTTTTCAGTGTATTTCATAAACATGGCGACTCAGACCTTTCAACTGGCGCCTTATTTGGCTTATTAGAAGCTTCCATTTACTGTTCCCAGCCTGTATTAGCCAATGAGAGCTTCTGGGGATACATATGCTGCAGACGAGGCTGGCAGCGCGACTTTGCTCAAGTAGATTGCTCCTCCTTCTTCCCCTCTGCACAAGATGTTGTCTTAGAGAGAAGAGAGCAACAAGGTCGAGATAGACTGAAGCTCAGCTGTGTTCATCCTGGAGTAAAGTACCGGGCCACAGGCCACAGGCACACCCTGCATCAGCGCATGCTACAACAAAAAGAAGTGAACAACTTAATTAAAAAAAGAAGAAGACAACACAATCTGTGCAGTGTGGCCGAATGCCACCAAACTGTCTCTGCAGGAAGCTACTTCTGGCCGAACATGATGGAACACATGGAGCCTCTGCTGCATGCGTTAGAGCCTGAGCACACTTCTCACCGTGTTGTAGTGTATTAACAGATGGTGCAAGAAGGATGGATATCATAATGAATACAGACATATACATTGACAGATAATATATACATTGTTGCAGCCAAGTGAATGCAGTGTTTCTCCTTATTTGGTGATTTTTTAAAAGAGACAGGCAGATTAACCCTGTGTTTCTCTGAGGGGTTTTCCTTGAGGGGTAGTGGCCCTTGTCCCACCTGGCAGGAAGGGGAAGCAGGGAAAACTTTTTACTTAACTTCAGCAAAACAAGAGGGGACAGTAAGCATAACAAATGATGCTTTGTGCATTACCCCAAATTTCCACATACTCTGAGTGTCTCTTCAGACATCTTGGACCTTAAATACAACAGAATAAACGTTGTGTTCGACCTTTAGAGCGTTGAGCAATAAACAACCTTTTAAAGAGGTTTGGTTACAGCACCAGAACTGTTCTGTCTGCCTCACTTTATTGAACAATGTACCACAGAACAGAATATGACACTTGATATGAAATCCACTGGAGAGCTGACAGATGGAAAGAGAGAAAAAAAAAAGAAGGAAAGCACAGAATAGACTGGAGGAATGATCCAGAAACAGAGAACTGATGGAGAAACTGCAGGAACGGCCAGGAGCTTTGTGCTGACTCTGTTTTCAATTTGAGAAAGAAAATATGTGAGTGCCCTCCTCTATCTGTTCCAGACATCATTTAGATGATTCAAATTGCTCTTGGAAATTGGCTTTAAATGTAATCCTTGATGTACAAGTGCACAAAAGCAGCTTTTATTGGGACATGATTCCTGTCAACAATCAAAACCGCATAAAAATTCCCACATGGCTGGAAGAGGACAGCTGCTGGGATTACTCTGCTGCTGTCCTTTGTGCCTGTGTTTGTTTTTTGTTTAAGTGTTTACAGGACAACTTAAGAGACACTCTGACTGTCAAAGCAGCCACCTACCACTCAGTGAGGCTTTTATTGTCAAAAAAAACCAACCCTTGAAGTTGTGAGTGTAGTGTAGGGACGGTTAGACAACAGTGGCCTCCTGAGTGTTTCCTCACTCTTTCCTTTTGGCCTTCAGCCTCACAGCTGTCTCTGCTGGACCGCTGCACTCTCTCTCTCTCTCCCTCTCTCTCCCTCACTCTCTCTCTCCCTCTCTCGCTCTCTCGCTCTCTCTCTCGCTCTCTCCCTCTGTCTGCCTCCCTCTGTCTTTTTCTCTCCTTCTCAAATATCTTTATTGGCCTGACTGCTCCTCAGAGACACCACAGTTCAGCTGAAAGATGCTAAACCACTCAGTTTGAGAAATAAGAATATGAAGTGCAAATCTGAGACGGATTAATTTAGCTATTGGCTCGTTGGATGATCTAAGGAGTACGAAAGAACAACGTCCTCTGACCTCTACAGTCACCAGATGTTATCCCAACTGAGGATCTATGTTTGATTTATCCGTTACCAACACAAAAACATCGGCGAATCATAGACTGTAAATATTACTGGACGAAGCCTGAGTCACCCGTCTGCACCTGCAGGGGGCGCTGGAGTCCCATTGATGGCGGTCGACACAACAGGCTGAGAGCTGGAGCTGAGGCGGGTTTTAAACCTCCTGACAAACCGTTACACCGCGCCCGCCTGTCAATCAGGTCAGCTACACGCCTTATTGTGAATAACTCTTATCCTTCATCAAATCAAAACTGATGAGTCATCAAAACATTCACCCCCCCCCCCCCCCCCACAGTGTGTGTCGATCGAGACATGAGCTAATCAGACCTTGGTTTTTTGAACCAGGCTGTAAACAAGTTCATCTCTGCTGTAGAATGGGTGTGTATGTGACTTCCTGTGCTTCTGCAGCCAGCCTCTAGCGGACACTCGAGGAACTGCAGGATTTTACACTCCTGCATTAGGGTTCATTATTCAACACTGGAGGTTGCAGCTTGCTCCAAATGAATTTATGTCTCCTGACAGAAACTAGAGTTTCAGGGCCTGATTCACAAAAGGATTGTGCATGCTAAACAATGTTTGATTGTAGAAAATAGTTGGATGAAAATAAAGCAATAAATGTAGAGCACAGTACAGTCTCAGCGTTGCACATTGTGTTGTTGGTCAGATGCTTTGCTGCATATGTGGAGGTGTTGTTGTTCTTTAAGTTGTCCTTCCTTAAGTCTTCAGATTTGTTTTATAAAGCAGCTGATGTGAGCACGGCTGCAGAGCGTCGATCGGACCGTTATAATGAGCCTGTAATTATGATCCTGATGCCGAGGTAGAAGGTGTGTGTTTGTCTTTGATGTGGCCCCGACACACACTCTGTCATTTTGACCCCTGCACCGCCCCGCACCGCCCTGCTGACCGCTGTTACTATATTCTAAGCGGGTTGTTCCTCTGTGTGAGTGAGGCGTGTTTGTGCTGCGTGTGGCCGTCACCTCAGATCTCTCTAGGTGGCAACTGCTCCACTGGTGGGATGGACGGGACATGAGTGTGAGTGTTTGTGTGTGTGTGTGTGTGTGTGAAACATAAGTAGTAAAACATAACTTAAATGTGATGTTTCTGAATGAGTCACAGGAGAAAGTGTATATGTAACTTGGAGTTATATTTACATGCCTATAAAAGCTGACCTTGTCTTAAAACGAATGATCTAAATGACAAAATTGAATACACAAACCAGATGTGGGACGTAAAGATGACTTTTTTTTGTATATATAAGTGTACAAGTCGCTCTCATCTAAAAGGGCAATGCCACCCACCGCAGGAATGTGTTATTTCTGTGCCCTATGGCTTTGGAATATTTGTGAATATGCACCACTTTTTCCAGAGTTAAAAACCTGAAACCTAACCGTTAAATCTGAGCTAAAGAAGTTTGATGTTTTCTCCGGTCTCTGCTCGGTTGCTTTTAACAGAAACCATGGCTGAACAAACAAAGAAATGGGTGAGGATAAATTACTACAGACAAAGGCAGTGCCAAAAACAAGTGCAAACCTTAAGAGAAATAAACAAAGTCAACTTTCAGATTGAGACAGGACACATTTAAAGGACCAGTCAGTGAAATGATAAAGGTACCTTATTATATGATCAGACATAAAGGAAACATGCTATGTTGAAGTGCTGGCTCTCTACAATGTTTAGAATTTGGACTGCAGTACTCCTTTTAAACACTAGGGGTCAGAGTTACATACAGCTCCTTTAATGTAAGTATGAAATGAGCTGCGATCTCACGTTTTTCTTCTTCCTGTCTTGTTTAGTGACGGATGGCACCACCAACTTGTTACTAGGCAACCACACCAACATGCTGCTGGTCTACCAGGATGTGACTCTGAAGTGGGCGGCCCAGCTCCCCTTCGTCCCCGTGGCCCTACGCATCGGCAACTTCCCGTGAGTAAAAGCATTTTATATTACTAGAAAGCCTTGAGATATTCATTCCTCTTCAGTGTTAAGAAACCAAGCAGCTGGGGCGCTGTTGGTGCAGTGGTTAGTGCGTGCGCCCCATGTATGGAGCCTGTAGTCCTCCAAGCAGGCGGCCCAGGTTCGATCCAACCTGTGGCTCCTTTCCCGCTTGTAATTCCCCACTCTCTCTCTCCCTGTTTTCCGACTGTATTCACTGCCCTATCTCTCCAATAAAGGCACAAAAGCCTGAAAATGAAACCAAGCAGCTGCTGATCAGTCTGCTTTAAACATAGTTTGCTTCAAAGTGCGCGTATGCAAAGCTGGAGAAAGTTTGTTGGCGTGAGGAGCAGGGTGCAACCGAGTTTCTGGGTGCTTGTCGGGTAATTAAACTCAACAGGTTAATTTGATTGACCTGATCCTGCTGTGATGTAGCTCTGATCTGAGCGAGGAGGAAGAGAGTAAGACATGTAGAGGCAGACGAGCAGAGAGAGGCAACTATAATAATACAACTATAAAAGCTATTAATATAAGCAAATCATAACACATAATATTACTCAACCAAAGCTCATATTACCAGCCAATCACAGCTCATATTACTTCTTTATGGCACATGCGACTAGCCAATCACAGCCCAGTAGGGCTGCAAGAGGCGGAGCTAAATTGGGCCAAACACATGACTCAATGACACACCTGTAAGCACACAGGTAAGGACGTCAAAAGCAGAAAGGCTTTCTTATCAGCTTGTGAGATCCAGCGTGTGGCTCTGCTACAGGAAATGGCAGCACAACGTCTTCCAGCTGGCCAATCAATGAAGAGCAGGGCAGGGAGGGGCCATCTGTAGCCAATCATCCGTCTTCATTTAAACATCTCCAATCAAAGCGCAATTACGAGCCAAAACACAGGCGTGTGTGTGTGTGTGTGTGTGTGTGTGTGTGTGTGTGTGTGTGTGTGTGTGTGTGTGTGTGTGTGTGTGTGTGTGTGTGTGTGTGTGTGTGTGTGTGTGTGTGTGTGTGTGTGTGTGTGTGTGTGTGTGTGTCTTAGATGGAGTCGATAGTGTTTGTCTGGGTTGCTGTTTGGTTTAGTTTAAGGCGGTGTTATTTTACTGCTTGTGATAGTCATCGTCTTGTTCAGTGTGTCGTCAGTGTGTGGGAGCGACACACACACAGACACACACACATGCACAGTAACGCTTGAGCAGCTCGGTGTAAATATCTGTGATTTACTGCAGCTCCAGAAGCCTTTCCTTTGTTTTATTGCGAGCTGTATTGAGTTTCACAACTTAATTCTGCCGACCTCGTATTAAATCATCACGAGTTCTTCCCAAGCTTTTTTAAACTCTCCGCACAAACTACCAGCCCAAATTTGGACGTTCACAGAACACAGATCCACAAAAGAAAGGACCGAGGAGTACGTGAGCGTCTCTAAAAGAAAGCAGACCCATAGAAACGGAACAACGATCCTGGAAGCAGCGTGATGAGACGACTACATGCTGTTTTTAACAGCTAATCACATTTAACCCTTTCAGCCTGACCTTTTATGACGTCTCTACGTGTGAGCCAGGGCTCGATCCACCCTGAGTTACTGCTCGCATCTCGTATTGATCCACATCTTGAGCAGATAACTTCTTTAAATTTGAACATGGACAACTTCACAGCCCCGTACATTTCATATTTCACATTTTTTATTTTTATTATTTTTTATATTTTACATCTTTAAATTCTATTTTATATATTGTAATAGCTTCTTATACTGTATTATTTAAGTTGTTGCTAGTTCTGCTTTATTTCCTTGTTAATTGTTTAGCACCAATACACCAAGTCAAATTCCTTATATATGTAAATGTACTTGGCAATAAACCCTGATTCTGATTCTGATAAATACTCAGTGATTGATATTTGGGTTAAAAGCGATGCACGCTATCACTCAAGCTTACGGCGTTATCTGAAGGTAGACGACTTCTATGATCGTGTTTATGCTGCTCGACCTTCGGGTCAAAGCCTGACATGGCAACTATGGAGCATGCTCAGAACGCCTAGTCCAGTTTGGGTCTGATTGAAGTGCAAACATGTGAGAGTAAATTCATTTCCAATCTCTTCATCTCGCTGTGTTTGAAAGTTCAGTTACGCACGATTTCAGATTTTTAAAGTCCAGTTTAAGTCGCTCTGACTCCAAAAAATCCACTTTTTTCTAACATCATGAAAACGTGCTGACGTAGGGAATGATCTGGTTAAGAGACAACGACTTGATTGTCTGATTAAGAGTCTCGATTATTGTTTATAAACAGGATTCTTTAGTTTGTGTTATGGTTAGTTATTCGCTGACACGCTAACCTGAACAGACTCTCAGATTTGTGATCCGGCTGAGTCGGACGGAAATGTGTGTAAATGGAAGTTTCATGAATCTCATCTGGATTTTATCTGGATTCGAGAATCTTGGAATGGCAAGTGGAAGTGTGTGCGTGTGCGTGTGTGTGCGTGTGTGTGCGTGTGTGTGCGTGTGTGTGCGTGTGTGTGCGTGTGTGTGCGTGTGTGCGTGTGTGTGTGCGTGTGTGTGTGCGTGTGTGTGCGCGTGTGTGTGCGTGTGTGTGTGCGTGTGTGTGTGCGCGCGTGTGTGTGTGTGTGTGTGTGCGCGCGCGTGTGTGCGCGTGTGTGCGCGCGTGTGTGCGCTGTGTGCGCGTGTGTGTGAGTGTTTCCACAGCAGTTAAAGTGAAAGTTTTATTTCCCCTCAGACACCCTCTCTGATATGCAGGTGTGGATCTGGCTGCTGCTCGAGACCTGAACCCCTGTTGTGTGTGTGTGTGTGTGCGTGTGTGTGTGTGTGTGTGTGTGTATTTGTGTGTGTGTTATCGCCTCACTGGACTGGAACCACAAAACACATCTGCAACCAGTTATCAAACACACACTCTCTCACACAAACACACACAGTCAAATTTATTATTGCATCATGAAGTGTTTCCTTGTGCTCTCAATCTTTGTTCTGGTTCAATATCACAAACTAATAAACTCAACTTGTTGTTTGTTTGAATAAATAAACTGTAAAGTATCAAACTGTAAACACTCTCCTCTCCTCTCCTCTCATGTGTCCTCCTCTCCTCTCCTCTCCTCAGTGAGTTAAAGGGAGTCGTGATCACTCTGAACTCCGATGGTCACCTCCTGTGCTCCTACATGGGAACAGACCCCTCCTTCTTCTCCACGCCAAAGGTGGACGCCAGGGAGGCGGACTACGAGCAGGTGGAGGCTGAGATGAAGAAGCTGCAGAAGTACATCAGAGAGGCCAGCAGGACTCAGGGTAGGAGCGGGCTGGAGGGACTTTGATAAATATTATCTGACCATGGATCAGAGGTTTCAGGCTGTCCCAGACGACAGATGATCAGTCGTGGTCATATCTGTGGTCACGGCTCCAAAACGGTGTTCCTGTGAGAGGATCAAAGACGCCGTGTCTCATATGTCAAATATCTGACAGTGTCACAAATTCAGGACGCTTTGCGACTCATCTCTATTGATTTGATATCAACTTTGGAACATCATGGATTTCATGTTATTAACTCAAGCTCGTGTTTTCTTTTCAGACATTCTGCCTAAATCTGACGTCGAGGAGGACCTGATTATTACTGCTGTGGTGTCGTCAAGTATGGACAACCCATCGGTAAACAAACAGAGATACACACACACACACACACACACACACACACACACACACACAGAAAGACTCATCATGCCCTCTCTATCTGTCCACAGCTAGCTCTGATCCAAGACCTGGATGGTCTGCCCGTCCCTTCAGTAACCGTCCAGGTGAGACTCTCTCATTGTTTCCTTTCTCTTCCTCCTCTCTGACCTTCTTCTGCTCTCTCTCTCTTCCCCTACATCTCTCTCCTTTCTTTTATTAGCTCTTTTATTGTTCTGCACATATTTACATTCCTCTCCGTCTTTCCTTCTGCAGGTGACGGTGAAGGCCAGCTGTGTCATGCAGTCCTCAAAGCTGAGCGTCGGCGTTCAGCCTCCTCTGGCCGTCACTCAGGACCAGTTCGTCCTGCAGCCCATGGGTCAGTCTGCTGCAGCTTTTTGAACCAGTTTGTGTTTGAAACGCACTCTGCATCATGTAGTTTGACCTCTACTGCTGCCTGTTGGCTTTATTGTGTACTGCACCTGATGTGACCACAGCTTTACTGTGTCGTCCAGTTTTGCTGTACTGGGCGATATATTACCATGTTGTTTTTTTGAGCACAGCCGTAGTGCGATGGTTAACTTCATAGGTCGTGGTTCTGTTTGCTTGTTCGGGAATCGCCTGCGTGTTCCCCAGTACGTGATCTCATGCTCGCCTGTCTGCAGGGACGTCTGGTCATCAAGGATGAGACTGTGATGTCACAGCCAAACCGCTCTACACAGTCTGCTACAAATACACGTCTGTGTATTAACATTAGAGGTTTGATTTTGATCGTGACAGGAAGCTACGCTGCACTGAAACTGTATCCGTCTGGATGCGAGCGCACTACTTGATCAATAAACAGCGACGCTACTGAAAAGATATCTGATTCAGAAATCAGCGATGCCGAGCTCATGAGAAATGTATTCAAACTTCTAACATCGCTATTTGTCTGCTGTCACTCCAGAAACTCATCTCTGAATTCTCAAATCAGAATCGAAGCTGGCTGCAAGAATCACCAATCAATCTTCACAAAGGAAATCAAATCCTTGTTCTCCTTCAACTTCCTCAAATCAAACAATGACAAAAACAAGGTTCTCCTCATCGCCACCAAATGCACAATCTCAAAACCTGACAGTTTTTCTCTCACTATTGATCCCTCCTCAGTCCCTCCCTCCCCTCAGGTTCAGAGTCTCTGGGTGTTGTCCATGAGTGCACGCCATCATTCCAAGCTCACATCAATAATGTCAATCGGTCTGATTAAATTAATCGCCTCCGCCCAACAGTACCGCCATCTCCCTTCTGTTTGGTCTTCCTCTCCAGTCCATCCACAAACTGGTGCAGAACTCTGCTGCCCGCATCATCTCTAGAGCGCCCTCCATTAATCCCTTCACTCCCGCCCTTCAGCTGGACAATCCTTCAGATTCTGCTCGTTACCTTTAAGGCTGTCCATGACCTCACTCCTCTGAACCTCTCTGCACATCAACACGCCCACCTACACTCCGAGGTCTTCTTCTTCCATTCAACTCACCGCACGACCCGCCTGCCTGACCACCACGGGATCCAGAGCCTTCAGCCGCTCTGACCCCTCCTCTGGAACCCCACCAGACATCCTCTTCTCATAGTCCACTGCACAGCTCCTACATTGCACCTTTTGTACATTTTGTGTTTTTAATTTTTAATTTTTATATTTTAAATTTTAAATTTTTAAATTCTATTTGATATTGTAATAGCTTCTTATACTGTATTATTTAAGTTGTTGCTAGTTCTGCTTTATTTCCTTGTTAATTTTTTAGCACCAATACACCAAGTGATGTGTATACTCCTTGTATGTGTAAATGTACTTGGCAATAAACCCCGATTCTGATTCTCTCCATTTTAAAATCTCATCTCAAAACACATCTTTTGAAAGTCTTCACAAAGCAAAACAGACCAAACTGAGAGTTCTTCATTAAACTCAGTCCAACATGTTGGACTCAGATCCTCCCAAACATTGATTCATCTTCAGTGATTTGGCGCTCAGGAAGCCACAGTGAGATCAGAACAGTCCTCGCCCTTGGACAGAGAAGAAGGCGAGAGTTGAAGTCTTCATAACGCCTATCCGTCTTCATCAGAGGTCGTGTCGGCTCCGTCAGGAACGTGAGCTCTTCTCACACTCACTCTGAGCTTTTTGAAGCTGTGTCTGCTGAAGTGTGAAACATGTGTGCGCCAGCATGTCCTCCAAACACTCTGCTGCTGTAAATACACTTTCTGATTGTTGCTCCATGCACTCGTTGTCATCCAGGAGGACTTCCAGTAATCACAATGATTTTTAAACCTCGCTCATGGACATTGGACTTCTTTTGCCTGCGTACATCACATCCCCATTGTGCATCTCTGGTCATTTGATTATGTTTGATATTAGTTTATTTAGATTTTTTGGGGCTTTTGGACATATTGCCACTACAGCGTCTAAATGGATTCAGTGTAAAGTCGTATGTTATGGATAAGGTGCTGCGGGTTACACTGACATGGCGGGGAAGGTGTCTGCGTTCATTTTGTGGAGACATAAACTCGGCCTGAGAAAGCTGGAGCCGCGTCAGAAAAACTCCTCCAAACTGGTTTCGACATTCGCAGAAAAGATCATCCATCAAAGAGGAGTACTGACGGAGGTTCAATTTATGATTTCAAGATGTGAACAGCATTCTCAGGCGGTTTGAACGCCATCCACTCAGCGAGAGCCCTGAATCAAGCTGACCACTGCTCTCCCCATGATACATGATTCATGATGTGTGACGTGCGTTCTTATCTGAGCGTGTCCCGTACGTGACGGTGAACTCAAACTCTGTGCGCTCGCTCCACAACACACTGAACATTTCCTCCACATTCTTGTTTCGGTGCCGGACATTATTAAGTCTTTTTTTTTTTTTTTTTTATATATGACCAACATTTCATATGCACATCATCTGTTTTTATTTTTTTTTTTGCTTCAGTATGTCCACATGCAGGGCCGCCATCAGGGGGGATAAAGGGGGGTAAGGAGGGGGGTAAAGTGGGGTATGGGGGGGAAGCTTTCTGGGGCCAAGTCGCACGGGAGATGGCCCGCAGAGGTCAGCAGAGAAAACACGGTCCATCCTTATTTAAAGCAACAGTGACCACATTTTATTTTACAGCTAAATACTCACCATGACCTCTTAAAGCAACACATGCAGTCTGTTTCAAAATGTTAACCCCCTCTTCTAAAAATGATTTGAGACTGATTGAGAATGATTTTCCAAACTCCATTCGATCTGCAGAGTCGCTCTGCACCTTTAAGAAAAATCTAAAGACCCAGCTCTTTCATGAATACCTACTAACTTAATGATGATGGTCTCCATATTATTGATGATGATGATGGTAATGATGATGGTTTTTGTTTGATAACGATGACTTATAAGATGGTTTCTATACTGATTAGAGCTCTCAAGAACAGCCGTCAATGTTGTGCTTTGCCTCTGTGCAATGCCTGTCAGCACCTGTTTGTCCAATCGGACTCAAAGCTGATCCTTTGCTCTTACTGACATTGTTCCCTTTTTTTTAGATCCTTGATTGTATTGTTCTTACTCTCTGATGTACGTCGCTTTGTATAAAAGCGTCTGCTAAGTGAATTGTAGAATTGTAGAGACTTTTTTTTTACTGTTACTGACGTCAGCGGGCAAACAGAAGGTAGTTATACGCTCATCACGTAGGTGCAGGGCCGTGCAGGAACAGCAGACTGAGGATGAAGAGCTCGCACACTTACTCGAAAGCCACAAAAAGTTTGAATTCATCACAATCAAAACGTTTTGACCAGAGGTCATCTTTTAGATGTAAGTGGGGGCGCAGTGAACTTCACTGTTATACCAGTTATATTGAAGGAGTAAAGCCATGCCAGCACCTGCACAGAGTGAGGATGAAAAGGAGGGCGCTGGACGGACATTTGACCCCAACAAGAACTAATAACAAACCGATTTCAGTCTGCTGCAAAGGCTGATGGAAGCTAACGTTAGCCAGGAGGTTAGCAGGTAGGGCATTTCAGGGGCCCAGCCATTTCTGCCCTTTCTGATGTCATGAAGGGGAAATCTCCAAACGGCCTGTTTGAGACACAGTTTCTGAAAAGTGGAGCAGGCAAAAGACGGAGAGGATGGACTTTTCTCAAGATGGGACATCAAAATGTATCTAGAGGAAAACCTTCGAGCGGCCCGCCCAGGTGTGAGTAGGAAACACTGAAGGTGAAGAATGGCTCTTAACTCATCCCCCCCCCCCTCCTCGTCTGATCATATAACACAAACTAGAAGCTAAAAAGAATATTTAAAGTGAAACGTGATCAAGAATATATTCATTTACAAAGATGCAGAAAAGCTCCTAGAATCGTCCGGTTGGAGTTTTTCTGGTTGGCAGACGCTCTCATCGTGTCGCTGTTTATTCTGAGGATCAGAGGCGATGATTCACTGCGCCGCCACATGCAGAGCGCTCAAGAGGCGCTTTGTTTACACAAGTTTAGGTAGCGGTCAAACGGGTCAGATTCAGAAGCCTCTGTCTCAGCCACACACACACACACACACACACACACACACACACCAAAACGTATAAATTCAAACTGTGTGTGCGTACGAGCGTGCGTGTCACGCTCTTTTGTCTTCCTGCACACAGAAATGTGGCACTCGCTTCCACGAGTCAATCATCAGCTCTCTACTGTGAAACATGAGAGCCATTAAAACTCTCTCTCTCCCTCTTTCTGTCTCTCTCTCTCTCGCTCCCTCTCTCTCTCTCCCTCTTTCTGTCTCTCTCTCCCTCCCTCTCTCTCTGTCTCTCCCCCTCTCCCTCTCTCTCCCTCTCTCTCTCTCTCTCTCTCTCTCTCTCTCCCTCTTTCTGTCTCTCTCTCCCTCCCTCTCTCTCCCTCTCTCTCTGTCTCTCCCCCTCTATCTCTCTCTCTCCCTCTTTCTGTCTCTCTCTCCCTCCCTCTCTCTCCCTCTCTCTCTCTCTCTCTCCCTCCCTCTTGCGCTCTCTCTCCCTCTTTCTGTCTCTCTCTCCTCCCTCTCTCTCTCTCTCTCTCCCTCTTTCTGTCTCTCTTCCTCTGTCTCTCTCCCTCTTTCTCTCTTCCTCTGTCTCTCTCTCTCTTGTCCCCCTCTTTCCTCTCACCGTACCCACCTAAGTAGCCCCTCGCTGGCCCGGTTTGGTCCCGAATGACTCGGCTCTGCAGCAGGACCAGCTTGTCTGACCCTTGGTTGTCATATTTGGCCCCTTACCGAGTGTTTCACGTCCTTTACAGTTGTGGAAGACTGTAGAAAATAGATGAATGACAGCTTGAGGCCTGGCTCAGAGGAGCTGGATCTCAGACGGGCTCCCTGCTTTGTGGATCGCAGAGGAGGCAGCTGAGCTGTAGATGAACAGCATGAACGCAGACGTAAACCAGACTATCAGAAATTAAGAAACAGTAAAGAAAGACTTCCCATAGCAGGAAGTGTTGATTTGAATTCTTCACTTTTGAAGATGTAAAGAACACCAGCCTGTCTCCAGATCTCTGAAGTCGACGCCTGCACCTCGAGCAAAACTGTTTTCTCTCTGGGCTGCTTTCTGCTAATCCGAGCTTTGCAGGTGAAACTTTAAACCCGTGTTATTTTATCAATCAGTCAAATGCAGACCAAACAGATAAGATGACTTTATTTAGAATATGCAGAGGTGTCCAGGGCTGGGGGTGAGGCGGTGTGCTGGAGGTGGCTGACTGGCGGTGAGTTCGAATTGGCAGATTCGGGTTCTTAGAGGTGAAGTTGATTTGACTTTGTGACCTAGTTTGAGTCATTTTGTTCAGATACAGCCCTCTCATACTCCGGGATTTCTCTTTAATGGAGGCGGGAATCGATTATTCTTCCGTTTAAGTTTCAGTTTCATCGTTTATTTGAATAAGGGACAGTGTACAAAAAAAAACATTAGTCTCAGAAAAGAAGAGATGCTTTGTACCAGATTTAGCTAGCTAGCTATTTTCCATCTGTTGTCCCTGGGCAGATGATGGCAACAGCAAAATACTGCTGTTACATTCTTCATGTCCACCTTGCGTTCCTGTGCTTGTGCATGAGCATCCGTACCCCTGCCGGAGCACACCCTCTTAAAGTGGAACGTAACCAGGAACCAGGTGGAGTTTGTAATCCTGCTAGCTACCTGCACGCTAGTCGAACTCTCATCCTACGCTAACGTTGATAGTTGTTGGAGTACAGACCCACAGTCTCTCTGCCCCACCTCCTCTGCTCACTCTGTTGTCTTTAACTGAGGAGTCTTTTCATACAAAGCAGCACTCCACACAATTTATTTACTGAAGCACTTCTTAAGAGAGAACGACTCACTTCACATTTCTGGTTTCACATCCAGTATGAATCTCTCTGTCTCTCCTCTTCCCTTTTTTTCTACTCTGATTTCACTTGATGACTCATTTGAACCCCTTTTTGAGTAATGTAAACAAACACCAAAGAAAAGGAACAGACACAAGAAGCTGTGAAAAAGCAACAGAGGAAAAATGTGTGTATGATTTAGAGAAAAAACAGAAATGCTGCTGCTGCGACACCTCTGTTTCTCATCATCTCTCTCTCTCGTCTTCTTTGTCTCTCTAATCTGCTCATTTTGTCCGTCCTACCCTAAATTTACATTTACATCTCACTCATAGCAGATTTAATTGTGTGTGAGCCGCTGTCGCCCCATGTGTCTCTGATTCTCTCTCTGTGTGTGCGTGTGTGTGTGTGTGTGTGTGTGTGTGTCAGCTCAAGTTTACTTCTAAACCTTGTTGAAGGGATTTGTCACAAAGTGCTTCACA
>NC_089202.1:24919995-24929995 GCF_963930695.1 Labrus bergylta
CCTTCCCTTCCTCCCTCTCTCTCTCCGTTAGCGTCGGGCATCGATTGATTTTCATCTTTACGGATTCTCGTCGAGACTCTGATCGTTTTCACTCGTTATTATTTGGTTCAGAAATTAAAGTCATGACATGAAAGACTTCTTTATGGAGAATTAAATTCACAAACCTCAAATGAAGCCAAACATGAAATAAATCACCTGAGATTAAATGTTTAAGTTTCAAATAAATATTTGTAATTTAAGATTCTTTTGTGTGCCTCATAGCCGAGCGGTGATACAGCACCCCCCATTAATGACACATACTACTCGTTGCAGCCGCCGTGGGTTTCGAATCCGACCTCTGCCCTTTGCTGCATGTCACCCCTCTCCTCCCAACACTTCCTGTCGCTCTTCAGCTATCTGATCAATAAAGACACAAAAAAGCCCCAAAAAACAAGAACTTGAAGAACAAACAAAAAGACTCAAATTTAAGTTCATACATTTGGAAATTTCTGCCATTTTAAATGAACGATGCATGGCGAGGAAGATTCTGCATCGATGCAGTGACGGAACATAATCCATTAATGAGTACTAACGTTGCTTGCAGACTGTCCAGGCCGATTGTTTATTTTGGTTTACAAAGTAAAGACATTTATGTTTAAGCTGATTTCTGAAGTTCATTCAGAGAGAGAGAGTTCACGGTGGAGCAGGCGCAACATGTTACTCTTTAGGTTAAGTTATATAATGTTGTTCAAGAGTAAAACGTTTTTCTCACCTTCAGTCAGGATCAGGTCCATCGTGTTTCAGGTCCGACCCTCAGCAGAGAACGACCTGATCCTGACCTCTACGAGTCAGGGATCAGTGTTTAACACTTCACCGACGGTCACCTGAGAGTCGCCTGCTCGCCTCTCAAGACACACGCACACGCGCACACACACAGACGCACACACACACGATGGGGAGAGCAGTAGCAGTCGAGGAATGTCTCTGAACAAATTTACCTTCCAGATTTGTTTTTCTCTCGTTTTGCTTTTTATATTATTTGCACATGTCAAAGACACACACACACACACACACACACACACACACCCACACACACACACACACCCGTTTCCCTTCTCCTTGTGCGGTAAAGATCCCCATCTCCACCCCTCTTGACCTTCCACCTCCTCAAAACAGTCAGCACTCGGTTAAACCTGAGCTGTCAAGTACTATAACCTGAGGAGAGCTTCAGCACCACACACACACACACACACACACACACACACACACACACACACACACACACACATCAACAGAGAGGGATAGAAACAATGATTATTCTCAGTGCAGTGTCTTGAATCTGAAGATTCGGGTGTACTCTGTTCAATCGTCTACAAGTCACAGACACGTGCAAATACAATCTGCATCACCAATATACACAAACTATCTAGCAGCTATATTCCATGTCAGCTGAAGGTCTGCCGATATTTCTGCCATAGTTTCTTTTATGAGTCCTAAAAATCATTGACCTGAAATCGTACAGTGTTCGCTGACTTAATAGGAGATCTGTCTCTCTTTGCAGAAGTTAAAAAAAGGAGAAACTTTGTGAGTAAGAGAGTGTGAGTAACAGAAGTGATGAGGGCGAGAAGAAGAGGTGCATGAACGTTGGGAAAAAGGGGAGGTATTGAAATGGGGGACGTTGGGGGATTTCAGCCTCCTTTGCAGTTTGTTTTCGTTGGCTGTGGTGTTAATGGGTTAATGTGCTGGGACCAGTCTGAGCCGTCTCACTGGGTCGGATCGCCAGGTCACACTCACAAACACTTTACCTGGAGCTCACGGGTTGGACGACGCCCACAGCGGCCCTCTGACCTGTCCAGATGTGCCTGAATACACGCTGACAAGCTGAAGAGGAAAAAGGACGGAGATGGATAAAGAGAGAGAAAGAAAAGGAGGAGGAGGGATTACTTTGTGTCTTCTTCTGTGTTGTTTGTTGGTCTTAATGGGCCTGGGAGCACTTAAAGCACTTAAACCAGTCTGACCAGTTTGACCTGCAGGTCACCCAGGTTAAAAGCCTTCTGCTGACTGACAGGATGACAGGGAGGGAGGCGAGGGAGCAAGGAGAGAGGAAGGAAAGCAAGCAGGAGAGGGAGAAAGGAGGGCGATGGAAGGACAAGGGGAGGCAACGATTAAGAGGAGAAACTCTGAAAGGTATGAGAGGGAGGATGAGGACCAACAGAAGGAATGTAACTGATACTTTGAGTTTGTGTGCTGGAAAGACGTCTCATGCTGAGCAGTGATCTATCGGCATTATGTCGTCACAGAAAGGTTCAGAACGTGGTGGTAGGAAAGTTTGTTGACCGGTGAGGCAGACGATCAGGCAGCATCTGAAAAACAGTGCTTCTGACGCTATTCTTAAAGGAAGACTTTTTGATCCAGTAGGTGTCGCCCTTGAGCTCCAGAATGAAACCAAGACAAAATACTGTATGGCCACGCCTCCTCCATACTCAAGCCTCCGCTCTCCTCCAGAGACACACCTCCAACCTTTCTCCATTCTTAATCGCAGGAAAAAGTTATCAAATAGAACGCACCATAATTAAGCACCATTAAGACCAAGCAGACAGACTTGTCCTCTGCAATCAGCTGTGTCCTGCATTGTTGTGTTAGCATGCTAATGTTAGCTTCACATTGCATGTAAACTGTCACAGAATGAGCGTGATCTAAAAACTCTTACTAACATCCAACTAATCAGTGAGTATGTTCTTCTTCTCTCTAGTTCTTGACTAAAACAGCTTTTATACACAAGGGGAGGAGCCGGCCGTCCCGTCCATGTAAACACGGCTCTGACAACAACACAGCCAGTGGGACTCGAGCTTCTCACTCATTGTAGACAGTCATGACTCAGAGACACATTTACACAGGATAGACTGGATTTATAATATGCACATTCTTCCTTTAATTATAACACTGAACGGTGCTGTGTAGTCAGATGAAGCACTAAAGGAGAAGCGTGTGTTTAGGTACTATATCTTAAGATTTTGAGCGAACATGGCGAGCGCTCTGTGACGGTCTCTGTTGGTCTCAGTTTGCAGCTACAGACGACATCAGGCTGTTACTATATGAGGATACATTTCTGAGTGTTGTCTTTAAAACATTCTTCTCTCTGCTGCTGTCACATCCTCGCTGACTCTAAACTGCCTCTACTGGTCATGTGTGTGTACTGCAGCTTGCATACATTTTTGAAGATGTGCACAGCTGACGTAGGAGGCACGAGGCAGCCATCGTGCACACACAAACGCATAATAAAAAAATAAGTATACCTCTGGCCTTAGTGTTGACTTGCTTCCGTGGAAGAGATGCAGTCGAGGAGTCCGAGGCTTCATGAACGTCAGAAGGGATGTAAGCGAGAGACGTAGAGAGGAGGTCACGCTGTCATGGCGTCTGACGGAGTGTGGAGAAAGTGTCTGTCTGCTTTTTATCGTTGATCTCATCTTCTGTCTACTCGTCTTTCATCTCCTCTCATCCATCTCTCCTCTTTCCCCTCCTCTTCCTCCTCCTCTTCCTCTTCCTCTCTCTCTCTCTCCTCCTCCACACACACACACACACACACACACAGAGGAATACTTGAGGTTCGGTCACCTGTAACGGCTGAGCTCAGGAACATCACGCCCCATTACACCACCACACCACCGTGTGTGTGTGTGTGTGTGTGTGTGTGTGTGTGTGTGTGTGTGTGTGTGTGTGTGTGTGACTGCATGAAGCCATTAGCTGTAATATATCCTTTCCTCTCTGTCTGTATTTGATCCTCTCTCTCTCTCTCTCTCTCTCTCTGTTGTGTGTGTGCTCTTGAATTGAAGTTAAAGTCAGCGTTGTTAATCCTCTGTCCTCACCTCGTCTGGAGATATTTATCATGTGTGTGTTCCTGTACATGAAGGGGTCTGCTCAGTTTGGGCTCTGCTGTATCCTGACCTGTCCACACCTACAAAACGCTGACTGTGTGTGTGTGTGTGTGTGTGTGTGTGTGTGTGTGTTTTTCATTGGCTGCCATGTTTCCTTCTCCGTCGTTAAATGTGTCCCTTCTTAAAAAAACATCAGCTTCATTTTAAACAGTAAGAAAACTCGCTGAAGATCATCCGTAAGAGTGAATAATTAAATTACTTACAACAATACGAGCGCCCAATAATGATCAGGACTTAAACTAAAAGGGGGCGAGACAAGACCCCTCAGTCCTGCTCTGGGTCGGTGCTCCTCCTGATAACTCCCTTTACATCATCTCTAAATGATTTCAGTTTGAAGCTCAGACCACATCACCGTCTGCCTGTGAAGTCTGTGATGTTGTGACTCTGTACCCTGACGAATAGAAACACGTTTTGGATTCTCATTATGAGACAACTTGAAGGTTAAAGTCCAAGAAGACGGACTTTTGATCGTATAAGAAGCAACACAAAGCGATAAAAGAGGAAGTAAACATCGGAGTCGTCTTTTCGTTCCTCGCTTCTGGTCGTTTCTGTAGTTTGGACGTTTGCGTTCCTCTCCCTGTAAATGTTTCTCTTGTCTCTCTGCAGGTTTCGGAGCGTCCACAGTCGTGGAGTTCTCAGCTTTCCTAAACGGCAGGTACTCCCCCGCCGACCTGACGGGAGACATCACCGTGTCCTACAGGTCGCCCACAGGTAACACAAAGACTGCTTCCTGTTTGTACTTTTCTCTTTCAAATGTCTTCTTCTCCATTATGTTCACATTCAGCTGTGATGCCTCTAAAAGACCATTCTGGTGTTTGTGCACTGTGATGACGGCTTTTAGGGGCGGAGTCAAACTGGTGGCAGGAAGTTAGCTAGCGGTAGGTTGTGGTCAGCTTACTTCAGAAAGTTCTGGAGCACCTTGACGCCTTCTCTGATTATTTCAAAAGTTTGTCAGCAGAAGGCGATTTGTCTCACAGTGACCACCTGAGGTTTCCTGAAGCCTGGCTCCTCCCCCTCCCGACAGTCTCAGGCGTGTTCCCGACTCGAGGCGGCTCTGAACCGATGACCTGCTCAGATGAATTTACAGTGTGACATTCAGTTGTTTGTGTTCACACATGAAGCTCGCCATGAAACCTTCAGATAGATAGATAGATAGATAGATAGATAGATAGATAGATAGATACTTTATTGATCCTGAGGGAAATTCAAAGCATCCAGTAGCAGGTTACAAAGACGTACATGACATTAAACATTTGTTACAAATTATCCACAAAACCGACGCCCCCCTCCCATTCATATATATTAACCCGAAAAAAAGATTTAAAGAATACCCCTAGATGAATCAAACTTAAACCTGTGCAATTAAAAATACTTTTACAAGAAATGTACATAACCCATGCAGGGATAAAAATATACAGTATGTGCAATTTAAAGGCTTTATATGCAATTCTTTGATCCAGCAGATGTCGAATTCTTCTTTTCTCTAGTCCCTCAATGAAACAACTTTTATGTGCAAGGGGATATAAACAAACTGAAAATAGGACTCGGAAAGCATCACAGACAGCGGGACTCGGGTGTTACACCCATTGTAGACAGTCATGACTCACAGAGTTATTTTCAGAGGATGTACTTGATTTCTATTACATTTAGGTGTGAAAAGTCGCATATAAAGCCTTTAAACAAGAACCTATAAACAGTTGAGGAAATATAATAAAATAAAAAAGTGTTGACCTTCTGAAGTTGTGAAAGACGTTTTAGAGTCTTACATTGTCGTTACATTTTGAAATTTCATGAATCTTTGTTGCTTTTAGATTCTCAGCCTGTAAATACGTCAACTCGTTTGTGCTGCAGCAACACGTGAGCCTCAGAACCATCAGCGGCCTGAACAACGTCTCCACACATGAATCTGAACCTTTCTCCTCTATCAGGGAAACCACCACGACGACCCACTTGGCCCGTAACCATCGAGTATGATTTAAACCAAACCCCTGACTTTCTTTTTTTGTATTCAACATTTTTATTAGTTTTCAAACATGGAATCACAAAAAAAAAAAAAAAATCCCGTATCGTACATAGAATCTTGTACAACGTGAGAGAAATGGACAAAGCAAAAAAAAAATAAAAAAATTATAGTGCACACACTGTTTCCCCGGGTTAAATACATCTGTCCAATATTAAAATGAATCAAATTACTAAATTGACCTCTTAAGTTACAAGCAGTAAAAGGGCCCCACGTAAGCATATATTGATCTAGTTTGTCCAACAGAGAATATGTTACTCTCTCATAAGCTGCTAATTGAGCCACAGTTGTGGCCCATTCTTCATAAGGAGGTGGGTGTTTCCTCCTCCAGTGTAAACCCATGACTTTCTGTAGCTGCATGATTTAGTCACAGTCTGAACTGTAACATCCTGAAACATCCTGTGTTCTGTAAGAGTGCTGAACAACAGCTGCTGAAGAGCGCCGCCTGACGTAAAGACATCTGGGCTCTTTCCAGAGGCCCCCCCCCCCCCGGCTCGGTCCAGGCATCTGTTTCCAAATCCGGCAATATTTCTGGAAGATTTTACTTTCCCCTTCAAACCCACAAACTCGCTCTTTCTTTCAAATGTCACACACGTCACTTTAAAAAAAAAAAAAAAAGCATTCGTTCAAAAAGCAGTTTGTGGATGTGTGTTTTCACGCTATTGTTTCTCTTGGATTACATTTGCTTTGGCGGGCGTCTCTGAGCGGAACAGTCTCTTTTCCCCAGAAGCAGATTTAATGTGAAACGTCTGGAAGTGCTGGGAAGTGTTTCTTCTTTGTGAAGCTTTTATTGTGATGCTAAAAATAAACTGAAAATAAGGAGGATTTTGGCAAGCTCTGGGGCCAAGCAGCGGGGGTAGAATATGTCAGGGGGGGAGGGGTCGTGTGGTTTTGGATGGGACCTGTTGGACTGGAGCTACACCTGGAAGAGGTTTGTTAAAATGTTGGAGGAAGAAGAGGCGTGCAAGGCTGGAAAAAAAGCACAGACATGAGCTGCACTTGGAATCAGAGGAGGTGAATGGGGGGGGAGACCAACATCTCACACTCCTGCTCAGCTGATAAGACATCAAATCAGGTGTTGAGTGACTGACTGAAATGATGAAGTGACCTTACTATATGATCAGACATTAAGGAAACATGCTATGTTGAAGTGCTGGCCTCTCTGACAACAATGCAGCAGCCAGTATGTCTTCCTTCTAACTTTAGATTCTGGTCCTGAATGCTCTGGATTTGTTTGGACCAGAGAAGGTAGGCGGTTTTAAGGCCCCCCCCCACACGGCCGTTTTGGACGCCCCTCAGTTTGCCAGATATGAGAGCAGTTATCAGGTCAAACCAACAGGTGTTGCAGCGATGGAAGCGGGCAAGAGAAGGTGAATGTCTTTTTCAACGCCTTTTTTCTCCTCTCTTAATAAATCATCAGGGTCTTATTTAAAAAATAAAAAAGCTAAACATCGTCTTCATCTGTAAATAAGTCGTACTCTTTGTCTCCATCTGCAAAGTCCCAGTCCAAGTCAGTCATCGGTGCATGAGTCGGACTTCAGTCAACAACGCTGACTCAGATCTGATTTATAGAAATCCAGATTCCAGTGGCTTGTTCTGTTCAAATCGTCACTCCCACCTGAAGTGTGAACGCAGCGTTTTATATTTGTGTGTGTGTGTGTGTGTGTGTGTGTGTGTGTGTGTGTGTGTGTGTGTGTGTGTGTGTGTGTGTGTGTGTGTGTGTGTGTGTGTGTGTGTGTGTGTGTGTGTGTGTGTGTGTGTGTGTGTGTGTGTGTGTGTGTGTGTGTGTGTGTGTGTGTGTGTGTGTGTGTGTGTGTGTGTGTGTGTGTGTGTGTGTGTGTGTGTGTGTGTGTGTGTGTGTGTGTGTGTGTGTGTGTGTGTGTGTGTGTGTGTGTGTGTGTGTGTGTGTGTGTGTGTGTGTGTGACCTTATCTCCTCGTCTCTCCCTCTAAACGCTCAGCCGGTATGGTTGGAATGCCTCACTTTGTCTCTATCTCTTTTCCTTTTTGTCTTCGCTGCCACCCAGGGCTGATGATTACACCTTCACCCCCCCCCCCCCCCCCCCCGTCTTTAAGCCTTACAAAGGCTCTGACATTTAAAAACAGCGTTGACTCCTTAAGCCCTTCAAAGGCGGCTGGACGGAGGCTGCAGTCGTTACAATCTAGAAAGAATTTCATTAGTGTTCCTCTGAGTTTCTGAACACGCTGACATCGGGCCTCACACAAACACAGCCACCGAGTCAGCACTTACAGTAAACTGTGAGCTCATTCACATCGGACATTTTCATCGGAGCAGACAGAGATAAGTTGTAGTTGTTTCCATAAAACACAGCCAGCCATGATTCACTGGCAGCTGAGCCAGTTTGTTTGGAAACCCGGGGAGCTTACTTCTCCATGTTTCTTCTTTTCTTCTGTGTTACCAACTAGCTCATGGCAGGTAACAAAGGAGGGAGGCCACACAGAGTTAGTCATTCAAATAATCGTTTAATTAACTAAAGTATCACTATACATACATATATGAAGGTCATCCAGTAGACAATAGACATAAATGTACTGATGTTTGCAGGATGCCCAGCTGAGAGAGAGTGAGCACATCTCTTGGGCAGGCCTAAATCACTTTCTGAAGGCCCTACTCAGCTGAGCAGGCACCAGCTGACGACCCTCCCAGTTCCACTCACATCCCAACTCCACTCACCTGGATAGAACACAAGGTTGAGAGACAAGAAACACAAAAACAGACAGGCAGAGTGGGAGCAAAAAAGGGAGGGGTCGTCACATCGCTTTGATGGATTCTGTCAGAGCGAGCAGCATCTCTGTATGTTGACGTCTCTCCAGGAGGCTGTTCAGTCTGTCCCTGTTTAACCACCCGGCCTGTAGTCCACATGCAGGAAGTCTCAAAGGCTGATGTCAGTGTTTCCTCTGCCAAGCTCGTGCTGTGATTTAAAAACGGAGAAACACTGGAGTGGAGCTTTAGACCAATGACAGAAGAGCACATGGATCAGGCCCTGATTAGGAATGTAATGTTACCTTACAATATAAAATAAATACAAGGGCCGCCAGTAGCCTAGTGGTTAGTGTGCCCGCCAGTTGTACGGAGGCTGTAGTCCTCCAAGCAGTCGGCCTGGGTTCGGATCCGACCTGTGGCTCTTTCCGGCATGTCATTCCTCTCCCTCTTTATGCACCGTTATATCTCTGAATAAAAATCCCCCAGAAATCAAAACAAGATGGACAATTTAAATCGATTGAGGAAAAATATAAATCGTAATGTTTTTGTGTAAACCAGCGAAGGATAAATCTCATGGTTTGGATCGACTAAAAGAAAGATTTTAGTAAATTAACTATTCTTCCTCTGCTAGCATCGCATCGTAAAGCATCGCTTAGAAATGTATCATAACACATTTTAACGCATCGTATTGTATAGTATCACATTTGCAAATATTACAAGACTACTTCCGTACTTGTTTTTGTCCCTTTACTGAAATTATGAAGAATACAATTTTTTTTCTTTGTTTGTGAAAACCCTCGGTGTGCACAGAGAGAGTGAATTTCTAGATGTTTCATTTCTAGACTTTAACACCTTCTAATCCTTCTGCGTTATTCTTCATGTTAGAACGCCTCGTGGTCATGACACGTTGAACCTTAACACATCCTAATGCATCCCAGGTCTCGCTTGAAAAAGAGATTACAAAATATCATTGAGACTACCTGCTAAAATAAAGGTAAAATTAAAAAATCATAACGCGTTGCATCCTAACACGTCTTGGCGCACAAACGCATCCTAAAGCATCTCATCGTAGTGTATCCCATTTGGTAAAAGAACAAGACTACTTCCGTCGTTGTTTTTCCCAAACTCTTGGTTTGTGAAAACCTCGGTGTGCACAGAGAGAGTGAAGAGTCATTTCTAGATGTTTCATTTCTATACTTTAACACCTTCTAACCCTTCTGCGTTATTCTTCACATTAGAACGCCTCGTGGTCATGACACGTTGAACCTTTGTCTCGACCACGCCAGCTAATGGATCCATTTCACTCATTTCTGAGCCGTTTCAGGAGGTTTCAGAGCAGGAAG
>NC_089202.1:24934995-24962495 GCF_963930695.1 Labrus bergylta
TAACCCTAACCCACATTGGCTGTGCAGGTAGACGTCTGTGTTCAGGGTGAAACCTGCTGAATGCAGTTTGGGAATTTACAGAGGTTGAGTGGAACAAGACGAGATTTACAACCACACACACACACACACACACACACACACACACACACACACACACACACACACACAGTGGTGACTTGTTAATGGCGATGCTGAATTTAAGAAGGGAAAATAATTCCCCCCAGCTTTTTCCGACCTTCCATGACCTCCTCTCCCTTCCTCTCATTTCACTTTTCTTCTCTGAATGTCTCGTCTATGATACAGTATTTAATACGTTTATATTATTTAATCTCCTTTATCTCGTTAATACGTCGTGTGAGCTCAGTCAGATCTGCACAAAGTAAACCTCCGAGTCTTTTAATGAACGGTTCCTGCTGCTCTCCGTTCACTAAACATCGTCCACACTCAACCGTTTTCCAAAGCACACCGCACTGTTTTGATTTTTAATGTGTTTTTTCCGTCCTCTAACGCAGCCAGCTCTTTCATTCATTTCATGTATGTTGTGAAATTGAAGTTGGAGCGACTTGAAACCTGCCTGAGTTGGGCAATCCATCACAGTGTACATCACGTCTGCCTCGATTACATTCAGAGTGACTTTTAAATGCCGTGGTGGGGCGGCTCACAACGTCACAAACCCAAAGAATGTGTGATATGTAGAAAACAAGCCGAGTATGCTCAGGGTCGGTCTGTCTCCAACCATACAGAGATTATTATACACACACATATATATATATATATATATATATATTTATTATTATTATTATTATTATTATTATTATTATACAGAGACATTTTTAAGGTTTCCATATCATCAAACGGGCTGCAAGGTGCGGCAGTGGTTATCTCTGTCCCCTCACAGCGAGGAGGTTCCTGGTTTGAATCCCCATCTGACAGGAGCCTCTCTGTGAGGAGTCTGCATGTTCTCTCGGTGTGGGTGTGGGTTCTTTCCGGGTACTCCGTCTTCCTCCCACAGTCCAAAGACATGCTCGTTAGGTTAACTGCTGACTCTAAATTGTCCGTAGGTGTGAATGTGAGTGTGGCTGGTTGTCTGTCTCTATATGTCAGCCCTGTGATTGGCTGGTGAATAGTCCAGGGTGTAACCCCGCCTCTCAACCAATGACAGCTGGGATCGGCTCCAAGCGCCCCCGAACTGGAAAAGCGGCATAGATAATAAGTGAATGGATGGATGTTATCATACGTACATGTGTAGATGTGAACACAACCGCGCTCAAACAAGGAAGTGGACCGCCACATAAGGTAAATCTAAACGTCTCCTGTCGCTTCAAGAAACGTTGTAGCCGTGCAGCACGGCCACGTTTCCTCCTTTGACCTGCTCTGTGGGTGTGGACATATAGGAACAGGGTCGTTGTTGGCGTCTCAGGAAATAACATAAACATCCACAGTTATCAGGAAGGACTCTGTCTGCAAGTGGTTGCCATGGTTACTTCTTCTTCTTTCTGCTTTTTTGTGGATTTGCAAACCAACTATGTGCATACCGCCCCCTGCTGCATCAGACTGTGTACTCGAGTACTGAACGATGATACTGATGTGAGCGCAGTCCAGTTGGGGACGGTACGAAACACTCGTGGCTAATGTGAAAGCGCCCTTATTCTAAGAACCATAAAGCGCTGTGTGCAGAGGGGTCTACATTCAGACATATTGTGTGTAAAGCTCCCGCTCTGCTGCACGTTGTCTTCATGTTTAAACACATCCAGATAGAAGGCGTTTCAGACTGAAAGTGGACCTTTGTTCTGATTCTCTGTTTTCATTGGCCCGCCGTCTTCTCTGCCTCCCTTCATGTATTCAAAGCAAATTGAATTATTCACATAATTATATAATAATTGCACGTATGGAATAGGAAGGTGCACGGTAGTTGTGGGTAATTATTAATATCTGTAAGAACCTGGAACATTCCCTCCCTCCCACCTTCTGTTATTTTCTCTTCCACTCTTTCTCTCACGCCGGTTTATTTCCACTCGTTTCTCTGCCCACCCCCCACCCCCCACCCTCCGGTCTTCCCCCTCTCCTGTCCTTAGCTCTCCTGGTTCCCTCGCTCCATCTCGTCTTAACAACTGTTTTCCTCCATCACTTCTTTCCCTCGCTCTGTTATTCTAGCTAAGTGTAGATTTCTGCCAAGCTCAGCAACTGCTTAAGCTCAGGACATAGTTTGAGTTGGCGTTCTCTCTCCTCCTCCTCTCTCTCTCTCTCTCTCTCTCTCTCTCTCTCTCTCTCTCTCTCTCTCTCTCTCTCTCTCTCTCTCTCTCTCTCTCTCTCTGTCCTCCTCCCCCACCTCTGTCTCTCTCTCTCTCCTCCTCCCCTCTCTCTCTTGCTGTCTCCCCCCCTCTCTCTCTCGCTGTCTCCCCCCCCTCTCTCTCTCCTCCTCCCCTCTCTCGCTCTCCTCCTCTCTCTCTCCCTCTCCTCTCTTTCTCCTCCTCCTCCTCTTTCTCTCTCTCTCTCTCTCTCTCTCTCGTCACCCCTCTCTCTCTCTCCTCTCTAAATTTCCTCCCGGACTTTGCACAAAAACTTCCTTTTCTCTTCCACAAACACCTCTCCAGACTGGTTGTTGATGTTGGGTCTCTAGTGTCGATGTAGCTCTCAGATACTCGTGTAATCTGAATATCTGTTGACTGTGTTAACAAATGTTGACCTGACTGCTGTTTGGAGAGAAAGTCTGAAGAAAAACAAAAAACGATGTGCTGACCTTGTTTGATTCGGTGTAGGGGAGCTTGGCGGACAAAGACGCAAGTTAAAGGGGGAAGTGAGGAGAGACTTAGAGGTAGATCTTCAGGAAAAGAGTTAAAGAATGACAGTGGCTGAGAGCATTATCATGAGTGATCGTAGGGTTAGCTGTAAGATCTGAGCCATCAGTAGAGGCTGTTCAGGAGGAGCAATAACAAACGTTTATATGCGTCGTTTATCTTCTCTGTGTAAGTAATCCCAGGTTTTAAAAGTGAAGTGAAAGTGCTAGAACCTGCATATTAAAAACGTCCAGTAGGGGGCGACACCACTGCTTCAACAGAGCTGCACCCTCCTGCTCCAAGTTTTCAACCCCGGGGCTTCAAAAAATGTTTTCTCAACCCACTGGTTGACATGGTGGTGGCTACGTCTCCTTCTTATTCACAGTCTGTGCTGTTAAAGTAGATCCAGATAATGTAGAAGTTATTACCTAACAGTTACCCTTTGCAGAGGAGGTCAAGCTGCTGCTGCTGCTCAGTCGCTCAGCAAGAAAAGAGAGAAAGGATTTAGAACATGAGGCACAAAAACTAAGCGTAAAAACAGGTCGTAAATACATTTTTAAGTTTTGAAGTATTTTCTGTTTGTCAGGAGTTCCTCGGGTTCATCAGACCAGGTTCAGTCTTCCTCTGGCGTTGGTGTGTGTTCCTTCATCTCCGGCCAAAAACACCAAATTTAAGATCACTGTGGATACCAACCAGCCTCCGATTGAGCTCAGCTCCATCTTCCCAGGTAATTTACACACACACACACACCTGAGAGACTTACACACACACACTTACAGAGCTTTAATGCTTAAATCATAAACAGGTACCAGAACACACTGAGCTCCGAGCTGACAGGTGAGTGTTGAGTGGCAGAGAGAGTGTGTGTGTGTGTGTGTGTGTGTGTGTGTGTGTGTGTGTGTGTGTGTGTGTGTGTGTGTGTGTGTGTGTGTGTGTGTGTGTGTGTGTGTGTGTGTGTGTGTGTGTGTGTGTGTGTGTGTGTGTGTGTGTGTGTGTGTGTGTGTGTGTGTGTGTGTGTGTGTGTGTGTGTGTGTGTGTGTGTCTCCTCTCTGTTTCTCAGTTATCTCATAATCGGCTACAATCAGCAGCTCCGACGTCTAAACACACAAACACACACTCTGGTCGTACTGAGTGTGTGTTTTGGGATTTGTGAAATCTCCTGCCGGCTATTCATTGTGTCTTTGTGAACCATGCGACTGTATCTTGTTCTCCTTTGTTGGCGTCTTGCATCATGATAGTCAGTCCAATCTGTCTCATCACAAATCTCTCTGTCTCTCTCCCTCTCTGTCTCTCTCCCTCTCCCTCTCTCTCTGTCTCGCTCTCCCTCTCTCTGTCTCTCCCTCTCTCTCTGTCTCCCTCTCTCTCTCTCTCTGTCTCTCTGTCTCCCTCTCTCCCCCTCTCTCTCTCTTTCTGTCTCTGCCTCCCTGTCTCCCTCTCTCTCTCTCTCTCTCTCTGTCTCTCTGCCTCTCTCTCTCTCTCTCTGTCTCTCTGCCTCTCTCTCTCTCTCTCTGTCTCTCTGCCTCTCTCTCTGTCTCTCTGCCTCTCTCTCTCTCGCTCTCTCTCTCTCTCTCTCTCTGCAGAGTTTGCAGCAAAATCTGAAGATAAGGATGCTAACGGTTTGGCTTTCCAGTTCCTGTCAGGAGCCAAAGTCACCGTTCTGGCCTCTAAGACTTCCCGTGAGTCGCACAAACAGAAAATCACGATCGGCACATCTCTCATAATAACACAACGTGTGTGTTACTGATCTAACTACTACTGCTGGCCTTTTCTTTAACCATTATGACAGATGGTTCCTAAGCCGTCTTTGTGTTTTCTTGGTGTGTTGTGTTTTAATGTCTCTCACTATCTCGTGTGTTTCCTGGTTGTTTCCGTCAGAGCGTTACCGTCTTCAGAGCGACACTTTTGAGGACATCTGGTTGGTGGTGAAGGAGCTGGTCCAGAGATTTGACAAACATTTCCACAAACTGGGAGTCAAAGACTTTAAGAAAAGCTTCAGTGGGCCGCTCCCGCTGCAGGACTACTTCCTGTCTGTAGACCAGCACTTCCAGGTAAAAGATATCAGGCGGCGAGCTCGAACACAACACACCAACACGTTCTGGTTTAAAAGAGAAGTCTGAGACCGACATCTGCTGCTGTTTCATCTCTGCCCCGTGTGTGTGTGTGTGTTTGTGTGTGTGTTAGCTGCGTGTCGGTGCTCAGCAGTACCAGGACCTGCTGTCAGAGCGGGCGGTCCAGTTCAGAGCCATCCAGCGCCGCCTGCTGACTCGATTCAAAGACAAAACCCCGGCACCTCTGCAGAATCTGGACACACTGCTGGACGCTACCTACAGCCAGGTCAGTCTCACACACACACACACACACACACACACACACACACACACACACACACACACACACACACACATAATGTGTTACAGTCGCGCTTGTACCCCTCGACCTGAGTTAGACCTCGTCTCGCTCTCTGTTAAAATGGAGCTTTCACACTTTCACTGAACTCTTGAATCTTCCTGAAATATCTGCAAACAGATGAATGTTTCACCTTGAGTCACGAGCAGGAGGAGGGATGACATTTATATCTGCACGACCATAGACTGTCTGCACATGACCCACGTGATGAAACTGCTTCTGCTCTTTTGTCGATATTGTAAATATGTTGAACTTCACAGAGCATCATTATGAAAGTAATTTACTCATTCAAAGTGTCTGAGTCTGTTACTTCCTCCTCGTTCTCTTTAGTCATGACCTGACTCCTGAGACCTGAGACCCCCCCTCATGTCCGACAGGGAGAGTCTCCTGCTGTGAGGGTCAACTCAGGGAAGATTTCAGACTGCAAAGTTTTTTTTAGTTCATGTGTGAAAGTGGACGTGTGTGTGTGTGTTCAGTGTAAAGCTGATTTTAAAACTAAGCAGGTGTTAAGTTTTGTCTCCTTTGTTTAACTTTGACGTATGTGAGTTAGCAAATGCATGAAGTGTATCTGCATAACTGTGTGTGTGTGTGTTTAAGTGTGTGTGCGTGTCTGTGTTTAAGTGTGTGTGTGTCTGTGTTTAAGTGTGTGTGTGTGTGCGTGCGTGTGTGTGTGTGAGGTTCAAAGTGATGGTCCCTTGCCCCTGGTGTTTTCTCCAGAGGCCGACTTGGCGCTCATCAGCTCCACCGTCCATTAGCTTCTCATTAGCGTAGCGAGGCGGCGTGACTTCATCTGGTGGTGAGCCGTTAAAGCTGTCAGTGCGTCACCGCTTGGCTCGCTGTGATCAGCTCCCGCTTACACATTCATCCGCTCCACATTTACTTTAAGAGTTCAGAGACTACAGCTTAACGAGAGGAAATAAACGAGCTCGTTGAAGCTAACCCAAATAATCAGAGTTCACGTAACGTTAGCTCGTCAGTCGCCATGACCGCCTATCAGGCAGCGCCTCATTATCGTCTCGCTCTGTTTAATGACCAGTTAACCCTTTCATCAGCAGCTTTAGTTCTTCCTTTCATACTTAATCACACGTGTTGTTTTAGTCTCGCCTGACAGAAATTAAAAAATAAAAACAATCAAAATAAAGGTGATGAAGATCCTGCAGCGGCGGGTCAGGAAAACAGCTGGAACCATTAAGAAATACTAATCACAGAGCTTTCTTCTGGATCCATATCATATGGCATACGGGCAGATTCCACCACACAGCACCTGCGTCACCTGAAAGCTACGAGGCACAGAGACTGAGAGCCAACGTTTACACCAAACGCTCCAGTTCCGTTTGGTACTCATTTATCGGTGTTTCCAAAACAACTGATCCGTACATTCCTTTTTGTTAGGGTGCAAAGCATCCTGATCGGACCCTAAAGGGCGGAGCTAGACACCCTGCAGTCTTCTGATTGGTCAAAAGAATCGTCACTTCCTGGGCAACAGCAGGATATTGAAGGACAAACACAAAATGGGGCATGTTTCAGTATCCTGTTGATTTCAAAGTTGTTTTTGTTTTTTGGCAGCGTGTAGCTCCGCCTCATGGACGACCTCGGAGGTGCAGACCTCTGCTGGACGTCCTCCATTGTTGCCCTTTGTTTACTGTTGCCACCATCTTCAAACCCCGGAGGAGGGGCCTAGTTTGAATGTTGTGTTGACATAACTCCTGACTCCACCTTGAAGGTTTTAGTAACTTGTAAAACATCATCATCAGATTGTGTTCGATATGACGGAAGGAGGTTGAAAACTGTAAACAGACTTCATGTTCTCTTAAAAGACTCGAGGACGAGTGAGCTGCGTCTTTAAAAAATAGCCCAACAACTCAGAGTTCCTCTGAAGTGATCTTTGTACTGGATGTGTAATCTTCCCTCTAAAAGTCTGAAAGCTTCAAACTCTTATCGTCTCTGGCCGTGCGGGTCGTATGACCTGTCAGGCTGTTCTCGTCTCTCTCCGTCTGACGTGAAGCTCTGATATCACGACTGCATCCTGCAGCTAATGCTTTCTGCTGTCACTCCTGTCCATCACATGTTCCCTCCATCCTCTCTCTATCCTCCATCCTCTTTCTCTCTCTCTTTCTCTCCTCTCTCTCTCTATCCTCCCTCTATCCTCTCCTCTCTCTCCTCTCCTCTCTCTATCCTCTCTCTCTCTCTATTCTCTCTCTCTCTATCCTTTCTCTCCTCCCTCTATCCTCCCTCTATCCTCTCTCTATTCTCTCTCTCTCTCTCTCTCTCTATCCTCTCTCTCTTTCCTCTCGCAATCTTCCCTCTCTCCTCTCTCTCTCTCTATTCTCTCTCTCTCTATCCTCTCTCCTCTCTCTATCCTCCCTCTCCTCTCTCTATCCTCCCTCTATCCTCTCTCTCTCTCTCTCTATCCTCTCTCTCTCTCTATCCTCTCTCCTCTCTCTATCCTCCCTCTATCCTCTCTCTATTCTCTCTCTCTCCTCTCCTCTCTCCTCTCTCTCTATCCTCTCTCTCTCTCCTCTCTCTCCTCCCTCTCTCCTCTCTCTCTCCTCCCTCTCTCCTCTCCTCTCTCTCCTCTCTCTCCTCTCTCTATCCTCTCTCTCTCTCTCTCTCTATCCTCCCTCTCCTCTCTCTATCCTCCCTCTATTCTCTCTCTCTATCCTCTCTCTCTCTCTATCCTCTCTCTCCTCTCGCTATCCTCCCTCTATCCTCTCTCTATTCTCTCTCTCTCTTTTTCTCTCTCTATCCTCTCTCTCTCTCTCTCTCTCCCTCTATCCTCTCTCTCTCTCTATTCTCTCTCTCTATCCTCTCTCTCCTCTCTCTATCCTCCCTCTCCTCTCTCTATCCTCCCTCTATCCTCTCTCTCTCTCTATTCTCTCTCTCTATCCTCTCCCTCTCTCTATCCTCTCCCTCTCTCTATCCTCTCTCTCCTCTCGCTATCCTCCCTCTATCCTCTCTCTATTCTCTCTCTCTCCTCTCTCTCCCTCTATCCTCTCTCTCTCCTCTCTCTATCCTCTCTCTTCTTCGTCTCCTCTTCCCGCCACACAGCGGCTCGTATATGCGGGAAGTTTCAGACACACTATACACTCTGTAATGTATACACACCGGCCATAATGGAGGCTATCGACGGCCGGTCGGAAGAGTGATGAACGCGTCACATTAATAATTCATGTGGGTGTTCGGAGTCATGCTGCTGAGGCCGCGGCGAGCTCAGCAGTTTGTGTTCTGGAGCAAACATCACATCCTCGTCGAGGAGTTCAGACTCTGGATGAGAAGGAATCAAATATGTGGATTTTTGATTCGGCTCTTGTGTCAAAAGTTCAGATTTAATCTCAACAGAACTCTTTTCATTTCTCCTCTAAGTTTCAGCTTCCTGTGTCAGAGTGTCCTAACAGCACGAGACACGAGTGAGCATCAGCAACTAATCAGCTGGACTCTTTTGTTAACAGCGTTTTTACCCCGGTCCCCCAGTTTCTAGGTTTCTAGGAGGGAGGAGGGAGGAGGGAGGAAGAAGGAGGGAGGAAGAAGGAGGGAGGAAGGAGAAGGGAGGAGGCTCTCTCCTCAGACAGCAGAGCTTGTTAGCTTGTTAGCTCGTTAGCTTGTCTTACAAAGTGGAGATAGTGGTGCATTAACAATATCCACATCATGATTGAAATGTTGACCTCTGACCTGTATCAAAACCGGAAAAAAACTTTGTTCGGCTCACTGCGAGCTGTTCATTGACGAGCCTCTGAGTGTTGAGATTTGAGTCGACAGCTCGTCAATACAAATCAGCTTTATGTCTTAAGTTTTCCTTTAACCAAAGAGAAATCTGCAAACCAGTTCACCTTTCATTGTCCCCTCTTTGATAAGTTACACGTTAAACCACGCCCTGGTTTAAGGCCCTTTCATTGGTCCTGATATAAACGTCTTCTCTTCTCTGATCGTACTTTCTCTTCCAGGTGGAACCTCGCAGACGGTTTAGAAAGTAGATAAATAGAAAAGTGGTCGATGTTTACCTCCTGAAGCTTCGGCGCCCTGCCAGCAATCACACTGTTGTCAGAATGCCGAAGGAATGTGTGGCCAATCAGGAATGCCGGTGAACCAGGCACCTCTTTCATTTGGGCCCGGAGGAATGTCTGCTGGGTAAATGTTCTACATCAATCTTGGGTGAAGGGAGGTGGGGAGATGGGGGGGTGGTGGTGGGGGGGGGGATTCCCCCTCGTTAGCGGTGTGCGTCTCCACATGCAGCGCGGCCGGCCTTCGCTGACGAGCCGTCAAGAGATAAGAGGAACGAGCTCCCTGTGAGGATACTCTGTGGTCGGCTCTGCGTTTATGCAGCCGAGGATAATATTTCCATTGTTCAGGCTGCATTTATGGACTCGTATATATTATTCATGAATTCCTGAGAGCTAGAGAGCCGCGGCCGGCGTGATGTGTGCATACATGTGCACGCAGGGAAACTTTTTCATCTGCTGACCACGGTGGCTGGACTCCAAAATCAACGCCATGTTTGAACCGTGTGACCAGCAGGATGTGATTGATGGCTCTTAGATCGAGACTCTCTCATTGGCTGATGGAGAGGACAGAAGCAGCTATGTTGCTCCATGATCACAGCTCTGCTCGATCATTGGTAGGCGTTTCAAACCTTCATCAGTTGAGTTTTTCTTCATCTGTGTCTGTCGGTGTTTTTCTCCCACACCTCCCCCCCTCTCCCCCCCCCAGGTCAACATGGCCCCTGTGTTTTACACTCTCCCCTCTAACTGGTGTTTGATTAATCTGTGGCAGCCAGAGGTTAGCCAGGCGCTAGTGCACCTCTGCTAACTCACTGGATAACCTCTTGAATTCTGGGGGGAAACCCGGGAAGTGTCACTCAAAGACAGAGAAAAAGTGGATTGTGGAAATGGATGAAGAGGGGGGAGAACAAAGGGGGAGGGAGACTTTTCAGTTTCCATAAATATTATCCCCGCCGCTGTTTCCTCTGGAGGTGAAATGTCCGTCGTTTGTTAGTATTAGCATTCGCGCTGGGCTAGCGAGCGCTGCAGTCTGGGAGCTAGCAGAGGTGGATGGAGGGGGGTTACTCAGGAGCCGGGCCGGGCCGAGCCGAGCTGAGCCTCCCTGTAATTATGAGTTCAAACGCTGGAAGAGGGCGGCTCGCTGACTGACGGGGTGACTGACAGGCCGTCCAGGGGCCTCGCCGGGCCCCTAATGGAGGCTTCTGGTAGACAGCAGTTTGATTTATCTGGCCCCAAATGGACCTCTAAACACGGCTCAAACACAGATCCCACTTGTGGAGCGGCAGGACCACCGCCATTAACATCACGGCCTCTCAGTCCCCGTGTGTGTGTGTGTGGTGCGTGCGTGCGTGCGTGCGTGCGTGCGTGCGTGCGTGCGTGCGTAGCGTGCGTGCGTGCGTGCGTGCGTGCGTTCGTGCGCGTGTGTGTGTGTGAGGAAGTGTGCATTTCAGACATGTATTATATAAACTCGTTGAATGTGTAATGATGTTCTCACATTCATACCTGTGTGTGTTTTAACGTCTGAGAGCATATCGCTGTAGATTTGTTCCTGCTCGTATGAACACTCTGTGAGCTTTAGTAAACCCGTTCATCTGCAGCATGTTTGTGTTTGTTAGTATACTTTAGGAGGTTAATTAATCAAGTTTCTGTTTTTGTGTCGGCAACCGAAACCTCCACAGACGACAAAAACTAAAGCAGGATTTAGAAAACCTGCTCGGACCTGAAGACTGATTCAAGAACGTTTGAAGACGTTTGGATATTTATAATGAAGCTCGTTATGATAACAGAATATTAAGCTTCAAACTATCGTCCCTGCTGACAGACATCGGCAGAAGAGAGGACATTTGATTCATGTATTATGAAAAACCACTGTGGAGTGTTTGAATTCTCTAAAATCACGTGTGTGTGTGTGTGTGTGTGTGTGTGTGTGTGTGTGTGAATGGCAGGCTCTCAGGTGAACCGTGTGTTTGTGTATCAGATTAAAGGACCGACAGCAGCCCAGAAACTTCCTCCCTCTCTCTTCTCTCTCGCTCTCTTTCAATCATTCTCCGACTACCCCCCTGGAACACACACATTTACATCCATCAGTTGTCCTCTCTCACACACACACACACACACACAGAGACCCCTCTGGAGGCTGAATGGAGCTCACACAGAGGGGGGGGGCAGTGGTCTGGTTTGTTTTCCCTCAGATGGTCTGTTTATGTGACTGTCCGTCTTATCAATGAATGGCTGTCTTTCATTCAGCTGACGGACACTCAGTGTTCTGTGTGTGTGCGTGCGTGCGTGCGTGCGTGCGTGCGTGCGTGCGTGCGTGCGTGTCGGTGCCAGGCTTGACAAACTGTACATCTGTTCACATTGTGCAAACATACTTTGTCATACTTTGCACCAGTTTAAATCAGATGAAACGGGATCAGATGAGCCAGCGGGGAGAACAGTGCTGTGTGTGTGCATGTCTGACTGTGTGTGTGTGTGTGTGGAGCTCCCGCTGTGCAGTGCTTGCTCATGCTTCTGCAACGCCCTACCTCCATGTGAACTCACACCAACTGGGACACCAATATCACACCGTTATAGAATCAATATGAATGTTGAATGACGGCGGAGCTTCGTTACTGTGCTGTTTTTCTACAGACTATTCTTACAAATGAAGAATGATCTAACTCAAAAGACGGGAAACACATCCGGGTCAGACTGAATAAATGAATCATGTGATTTTATTTTTATCTGGAGGAAGTCAGCTGTCGTTGAAAGCCGACATCATTTTGATTCTGAATGAATGAAACCTTCAGAGCCCCTCGAGTAGTTTGCCTCTCATGTATCAGCTGCAATAGAAAAGAGTCTATAAAGATCATTATGTCATTAAAAGTCTGTTTCCATCTCAGACGTTGTTCACCATAGTTTTATCAGCAGGATCAGACAGCTGTCCTGTGATCAGTTTAGGTTGACATCAGCCCCGCCCTGACCACCAGACGTCCCGACTCTGGATCTCATTTCTCTGAAGTCCCTCGGGCTTGATCAGGTCAAGTTTCATTTTATTTATCTTCTCCAGGTTTATTCAGGTTCAGGCTCATTAAATGCTGCAGCGGTTGCGGGCAGAAAAACATGCGATCCAGCCGGGTCGAAGCAGATCTTTGGACCTAAGCTGTCGTATGAGAGTCAAGTTAAAAGCAGGGTGGAGGGCGGGGGGGCAGCGATGAAGCATCTGTGCTGCTCTTTATCAGACAGACATGGATGACCTGCCAGAGGATTTCCTCATAGATGTGGTGGAGCTGGAGGAGACTTTATTAGGAACATGTGGATGTGGTCAGAGCTGGGAGGGGTGGGAGACAGTCAGAGAGAGGATCAGAGAGGGGGGGATAGACGTGCAGAGAGAGAGAGAGAGAGAGAGAGAGAGAGAGCAAGAGAGAGAGAGGGTTATTAAAATTCAGGAGGACATGTGGAAATACAAAGTGATTATGAGATGTAGAAGAGAGGATGAATGCAAAGATAAAAGATGTTTGAAAGGGAGTCGTGTCCTCTCCTCTCCTCTCCTCTCCTCTCCTATCGTGTCCTCTCCTCTCCTCTCCTCTCCTCTCCTCTCCTCTCCTCTCCTCTCCTCTCCATCTGATCTCTCCATCTCACCTCGGGAAGCAGACTGAAGAGAGGAGGAAGGACAGAGAAAGTTTATAGAGGGTAAAGAATGGAGAACAGGAATTATTCAGAAATGAATTCACAATGAACGGAGAATCCTTGATGATTAGCATTAGGGCCCAAACACACATCACTCACACTCGCTGTCAGCTGAACCGTTGTTCTGCTCTGGTGCAGCACGCTTGCCGGTCGCTCTTCTCTGCTTCTAAACGACACGCTCCTAGCTTTTTCTAACTTTTCATCTCAAGATGACGAGTCTCAGCGCTTGTCAGTGTCACTTTTGTCCAAAGCAGTCAATCAAATCAAGTATGAGGCTTTACCTCAGTGAGATCTCTACATTTGCTCAATTCCATCTTTCCCCATTTATTTTGTTTGGTCGCCCATATGCACACTTAGCCTCGCTCCGCAGACGCTCCCCGCTGTGTTTTCCCCAGGTGTTTTTGAAGCGGCCGGGCCTGGGGCGACATGTGATCGGGCACTAAGGGGAGGTTGAGCTTCAGAAAAAGCAGAGTCCGATGACTGATCAGAAGAAAAGAAGTAACCAAAGGAAACTCAGGATGGCTCAAAGACATGAAGCAGCATCCAGATAAATATGGACGAGATCAAACCGAGCTAATGAAGCTCAGTGACTCAGACGAGAAACGACTGAGCTGAACTCACCGTTAAATTTAAGGAGCAAAGGAAATGAAGGACTACAAAGACAGAGGAAGGAAAGCAGACATTAACAGATGAAATTATGAAAACAAATATTACATTTGGTGCCTCGAGGTCAGCGTCGTAAAAGCTGCTTTATTCCTGTGCAGAGACGGTCGTGCACGTCGTCCCGCTGCGCTCCGGCGTGCTCTGACTTTTTTAAATATGAACTTTTTGGAGCTGTGAGTGACTTAAGACAAAGTTTCCCACCATGCTTACCACATCATTTCTCTCTGCGCCCTGTTGCCGGGCACCAAGCAGAGATTTAATAAGTCATCCATGTTGGAAAGCTGTCACGCTGGGAGGAGATTAAAGCAGCAGATTATAGAGTGGAAGGTTTTTTTTTTTTTCTTTGTCCTGCAGCTTTAATTAAACTGTCTGACAATCTTGATTTTTACACCGCTCTGATGGAGGACACTGACCTGACAAATCTGCCCCTCCATCATCCCTGTGAAACCACCCGGGGTCAGATCGCAGGCGACATCTGGCTCCGAGTTCACCTTACGTCTTGGTTCACCTCCTCCTCCCCTCCTCGATTTTCTGGCACAGCAGCTTTTACTGTAACGTACAAAACCGCAGCAGGGTTCTGTTTGCAGCCTGCTCTGGTCGTGGGAAACGTTTGTTTGGCCGTAGAGTAAATGAAATCAACCTTCTCACCACACAACACAATGTGTGCAGCTTGATGCGCCGACCACAGACTGTAAACGTGTTTCAGTCCAGGTCTGAGGCAGCGGACCCCCACAGTGAGGCGGGGGCAGAAAACGTCCGTTAGTGTGCTCTGAGAGGTAGATACTGAGTTATACTCGTGTTAAAACCGGAGAAAACAAAGTTAAAGGAGTGGTTTTAAAGTAATTATGTTATAGATTTACAGTTCAGTAAATGTTGTTTACACAGAGCTCATAGACTTTATTCCCACGGCGGCCATGTTGCTGTCACGTCACCCTTAGATGTTGGTTTCCTGTTTTACTCCAGACTGAATAGAAACTACAGATGATGGATCCAAAACATCTGGAGACACTTCAAGACATGTTTAGAGTTCAAAAATATTTTTAATAACCTGTTAGCTACCATCAGAACACGGCTAACGTTAGCATCCAGACACTTCATGGCTCCACAGCTGCTTCAAGTGAGAGAGAGAGGGAGAGGGAGAGAGAGAGAGAGAGAGAGAGAGACAGTTCAACAATATATCTTTTATTGATCAATGCATAAAGATTCCAGGCGACACCACACCGCCTGAGATCCAGGGGTTAGAAAGGCTGGTAGATGTTAAATAATGTTTGCTGAAGTCAGCCTCAGTGAGGATAATTTTCAAATCAAAGTGATGAGGTTCAAACCTCTGAGGAAAAGTAAACAGTGTTCATGTCGCCACACTGAGTCGTATTGTTTAACGTCTGATCCCAGATCAGTTCAGACTCTCTCTCTTTGTTTGAAGCAGCAGGAGTCCGTCTGCTGCGCTGGAGAGGATCCTCCACAAATAATGAGATTACAAGAACACACACCAAGTACACACACACAGACACATCCACTCTGAAACACACACACACACACACACACACACACACACACACACAGAGGCACATCCACTCTGAAGCACACACATCCACCACATCCGCACACATGCGCACACACAAATGCAGTTTAATTTGCCACATACATTTGATTTTTGATGAATGAAATCCTGTTCGTGAAGGAAATGACTTACAACAATGGTGTGTGTGTGTGTGTGTGTGTGTGTGTGTGTGTGTGTGTGTGTGTGTGTGTGTGTGTGTGTGTGTGTGTGTGTGTGTGTGTGTGTGTGTGTGTGTGTGTGTGTGTGTGTGTGTGTGTGTGTGTGTGTGTGTGTGTGTGTGTGTGTGTGTGTGTGTGTGTGTGTGTGTGTGTGTGTGTGTGTGTGTGTGTGTGTGTGTGTGTGTGTGTGTGTGTGTGTGTGTGTGTACGTGTGTACGTGTGTACGTGTGTATCTACGTGTGTATCTACGTGTGTGTATGTCAGAATGTGTGTGTGTGTGTGTATGTCAGAGTGTGTGTGTGTGTCTTTGCATTATTTAATGAGCTGTAAATATCGCTGCGTCTGTCTGTATGGAAACCAGATGCACAATGGGACAAGTTGGCAGCCTGCAGAGTCGTAATACAGCGTAACAATAAATACAGATCTGCATTCAGAGCAGGAGCGGATGGATTTCAAGCCGAGGCTGCAACACGAGTGTTTACGTCTTTAAGGATCAGAAACGGAGAAATGAAGAGCCCCGCCCTCATGAGAGGTTTAACTCTCAGAGCGCTCTTTAAAGGTGCAGCTCCTGTTTTTACTCCTCTACAGATCTCTACTGTGTTTTTAAGAAGTACTTAGTACTCCTGACTTTTGTTGGACACCTAGCTTCGATGATCGGCTCGTCCTGGTGAAGGCGTCTAAAACATTCGACCGCACTGTGAACCCGAACTTTCCCCTCACAGCTGTTCGAAAGATGCAGACGGGATTTGTAGCTCCGCCTCTTCATGTTGGTACTGTACTCTCGTCTTCTTGTGTTGTTTGATAGCGTTAACAAACAACTATGAGCAGATTACCACCATCTGGATTGGGTTGTGAAAACTGCTCTGTGTGATTTTTAAGGTTTATTTTTGTGGCTTTATTTAGAGATCAGACAGAATCAGAAACTGGAGAGAGCGAGAGTAGGGGACACACATGCAAGAAAGGAGCCACAGGTCGGATTCAAACCCGGGCCGCCTGATGGAGGACTTCAGCTACCGGCGCCAAAAAAACGTTCCAGGCCTACTGTCCAGTTAAACAGAGAATTTCTACACAGAGAACAAAACATGCTTCTGAACTAAAGTGTCCATAAATACAAAATAAAAACTTCTTTTTAAATTATATTGGTGTGACTCTGAATGACTGATCACCTCCAGCCGCTCACTTTCTCTCTAACGTCAACATGTCCGCCCCTGAGCAACGTGTGTGTGTGTGCGTTAGCTTCCTCCACCTCACAAACAATGGCTGATTTATAAGATTACACATATTTACTCTGGTGTGTGTGTGTGTGTGTGTGTGTGAGAGTCACAGAGAGAGGGAGAGTGCGGCGGCCGTGCGACGCCAACCTGAAGATATTTATCTTGTTTCAGTGAATTCCCAGAGTTCTCCTCATTTTTTTCCTTCTGGTTGTTCCCCCTCCTCCACTCACCTCTCTCTCTCTCTTCCTCTTCTACGTCCTTCAAAGGAGACCATTGAGAGAAAAGCAAACAGGCATGGAGGGGGCAACACACACACACACACACACACACACACACACACACACACACACAGGCACAAAGTTCCTGTTGCCAACGGTGTGTTTTCATGTTTTTGGTTTGACTTATTTAGTGTGTTTTTTGGAGTTAGTCAGCAGTGTGTGCTTGTGTGTGTGTATGATTATGAAAGTGTGTGTTGTGTGTGCATTTATGTTTAAGCATAAGCAAGAGGTTTAAGCGATCAGTGATCTAAGCGATGGTGGACTTTGTGTCAGGATCTGAAACAGCATCTGTTTGTTAGCATCACATTAGCGCTAGCATGGACCTCATTGACTTTGCATTAGCATTGTTAGCTTTGTAATTAGCTTTGGGCTCCTTCATCTGTGAGTTTGTGAAACTTGGACTCAGCCTGCCAGAGGTCCTTACCTCCAAATTAGTGTCGTTTTACACTGGGACAACAACCAAAACCATCACCTCAGACCTGGCTCCCTGTGTGTGCGTGTGCGCGTGTCTGTGTGTGTGTGTGTTTGTTGGCTTCTCAGGTCTTTCTGGTCTGGACTGCATCAAGTGTGTGGTTCAGTAATGGACTGTAGTGATGCTGTGTGTTGCAGGTTAGGTGTGCAAAGAAGTATGCACTTGTTTTAGTTTCGCGCGTGTGTGTGTGTGTGTGTGTGTGTGTGTGTGTGTGTGTGTGTGTGTGTGTGTGTGTGTGTGTGTGTGTGTGTGTGTGTGTGTGTGTGTGTGTGTGTGTGTGTGTGTGTGTGTGTGTGTGTGTGTGTGTGTGTGTGTGTGTGTGTGTGTGTGTGTGTGTGTGTGTGTGTGTGTGTGTGTGTGTGTGTGTGTACGTGTGTACCTTTCTGGTAATAAGAGACTCTTTTTTTTGTCAGGACCAAACATTTTTTTATTTCAGAAGCTACTCTACACTGAGTCTGGAAGATCATCTACGCAACAGCAATGAATTTTTGGTCCTTTAAGGTATAATAAGCAACCAAACAGTTGTGATGAAAGCCCCCCCCCCCCCTCCCCCGTCCTTAGAATTTAACTCTTGTGAGACGTACAAGGTTAAAGCCATCAAAGTTTATCTTTAATCCGAGCTGAGATTCTCTGACAGTCACCTAGAGCTCATTTAAACCATTAGCTCTTCTCTTCTTCTACTGATGGAGTAGATGTAGTATCACAGTTGTGTGATTTTACTCAACCCCCATTGGCTGTGCTCGGAGGGTGAGCTTCTCCTTAGCTAACAGCATAATCTCAAAACGGGACTCAAACCAACGACCTTCCTGTTCCCAAACCCAAAGTCCCAACAGACTGAGCAACGGCCGCCCCAACACAGATCCTGCCGTGTGTGCGCACTAAATGTGTGCGCACGTGTGCAGCCTGGGAGGTTAGTGTGAAATGTTAATGACAGGCCTGTGTGTGTGTGTGTGTGTGTGTGTGTGTGTGTGTGTGTGTGTGTGTGTGTGTGTGTGTGTGTGTGTGTGTGTGTGTGTGTGTGTGTGTGTGTGTGTGTGTGTGTGTGTGTGTGTGTGTGTGTGTGTGTGTGTGTGTGTGTGTGTGTGTGTGTGTGTGTGTGTGTGTGTGTGTGTGTGTGTGTGTGTGTGTGTGTGTGTGTGTGTGTGTGTGTGTGTGTGTGTGTGTGTGTGTGTGTGTGTGTGTGCGCGCGCGCATGTAATGAGTAGAGAGAAAGGTTCTGTGTGATTATAGGCCTCCTCTTAGGACCAGAGACTAAATATGGCTTCAGACTAAACACTGTCCACACACACACACACACACACACACACACACACCACAGACCACATACACATTGGCAACATTCAGCTCATGAAGAGAAATGTCTGAAAATAACTTGAAGATATTTTTATGATCAGACAGAACAGCAGTTATCTTCCTGTGTGTTTTTTTTCTGTTGCTGTGTCTAATTGAATGTGGTCTGATTTATTTTTCTTGTACATATGAAAGCAGTTATCAGGTCAAACACAGGTGTTGCAGCGATGGAAGCGGGCAAGAGAACTGGTTCAGATAGAAGTGATTGTACCCGACCTAAAAAGCCTCTGCATGTTTCTAATAAGCTCCACGAGCAGAAACGTGCTCAAACTAGGATCAATATTGGAGATGCTTTTGAAAAATGGAGAGAGGTTAGAACACAGAAAGGTTTACAGACCGATGCAGAGCTGGATAAACACTGAAGCTTCAGTGTCCACCACATGGCAACCTGCGTGAGCATCGACTCTAGAGAGGAGGGGGCGGGGGGAGACAGCTCTGTGTCAGAGTTACATACTGCTCCTTTAAATTAGTTTTCTGCACCATAGTTTCTCTTGCAGCAGGAAAAAAAACAGCCTGTTGTGAGGATCAGCTGTTTGGCTTTCTCTGAATTAAATCTCGTTTAAAAATATCTAGAAGATTATGGGAACACACCTTGAATATCATCTTGGAACGATCTGTTAACTCAGCTTTGACAGGAAAACGGGGAGGTGTACATGTCGACCTTCTAAAGACTGAGACTCAGCTGATATGAAAGAGTCATTCTGCAAGGCCCTGCAGTCTGTGGCATGTTTGCATTAATGTGATTAAATCAGACTTCAGTTTGTCAGAGCAGAGTTTACACTTTCCGCTCAAGCTGCTTCAATATGTAAGAAAATGTGTGTGTGCAAGGCGTGTCGTTGTGTTTTCATGCACCATTGAACTCCACGCCGGGCCACCGGAGTTCAGATATATTTTGGCTTTTGAGGAAGGTTTAAACCAAACACACACACACACGAACACACGCACACACGCGGCATTTATTTGCAGCTGTTCTGGTGAAACGGGCCCTCGGGTTCAATCACATCACATGCTATTAATACACTCTGGCAAACAGTGTGTGTTGTGTGTGCGCATGCAGAGTCTCACTGGGAGGTTGTCTGAGTGTGTTCATGTCAGGAGTGTGTGTGTGTGTGTGTGTGTGTGTATATGAATCAATTCAGGCGACTTGCTGTGGCTCGAAGTGTGTAGTGTCAATGTATATGTTTGACCCTTGACCCTGACCACACTCCCAAACAGCTGCATCAGGGCTCTTTATGAGGTGTGTGTGTGTGTGTGTGTGTGTGTGTGTGTGTGTGTGTGTGTGTGTGTGTGTGTGTGTGTGTGTGTGTGTGTGTGTGTGTGTGTGTGTGTGTGTGTGTGTGTGTGTGTGTGTGTGTGTGTGTGTGTGTGTGTGTCTCAGACCTATATCCTTCCTCTCCACCTCCAAGTTTTCTCTCACCTGGTCTGACCTCCACATGCAGAAGATGTGATGTCACGTCCAGATGTTTCCAGTCGTTTCCAAGTTAAGTTTGATAACAAAACTTATTTTATATAAATGACCGATCCCACCTCCCTTCCTTTCATCACTCTCTGCCTGAACCTGGTCTGAGTGCAACACGTACAGGAGCACAAACATTAAATCATTCTTCTCATACTCAAAGATTTATGTCATATCAGAGTGTGCAGCTGTGTGTTCCAGACAGAAGAAGTCATGACATCTTATCAACCCTCTGAGATCATTTCAGCTTGAACACAGATGTTGCATCAGACATCCTGAGTTTAATATTACAAACATAACACCATAAATAAAGACGTGGGGTACTGCTGCAGGTATATCTGTGCTGCTTCTATGTAAGGTTTGCTTTGGATTTATGAGCTGCAGTGCACAAAAACTACTGAAGTTGTGAACGCTAATAAGAAACAAAAATGTGGTCATTTAACTTTTTTGACCTCTTTTGAGATAATCAAAGATTTTAAAATCTGGCCAATTGTTTTTGAACATTTTATTCCGACAACAAATCACCTTGACCCCAGAAGAAACCCTGAACCTCCTCTTCCTCTTCCTCTTCCTCCTTCTCCTCCTCCTCTTCCTCTTCCTCTTCCTCTTCCTCTTCCTCTTCCTCATCCTCCTCTTCCTCTTCTTCATCCTCCTCTTCCTCCTCCTCTTCCTCCTCCTCTTTCTCCTCCTCCTCTTCCTCCTCCTTCTCTTCCTCCTCTTCCTCTTCCTTTTCCTCTTCCTCTTCTTCCTCCTCCTCTTCCTCCTCCTCCTTCTCTTCCTCCTCTTCCTCTTCCTCTTCCTCATCCTCCTCTTCCTCCTCCTCTTCCTCTTCCTCTTCCTCCTCCTCCTTCTCTTCCTCCTCTTCCTCTTCCTTTTCCTCTTCCTCTTCCTCCTCCTCCTCCAGCTGAGGAGAGCCGAGCAGTAAATCCATCTTTCTCTGCAGATTTCATAAAGTCTGTTTCAGACGTGAGCTGGGAGGAAACATTCAGTGACAAGTTTTCTTATTGCAACACGCAACATCGTCGAGACTCACTGTGCTGCCAGGTGTGGACTGATCCGCCTCAGACCTGTGTGTGTGTGTGTGTGTGTGTGTGTGTGTGTGTGTGTGTGTGTGTGTGGACACAATCTGGATATTTCCGGACACAAGATACTCCGTACGATCAGGGCCAAACTCTGTAGCCTCCGCCCAGAACCCCCGCTCTCCTCCATCCAGCTGGACTGACCCAAAACCCCTCATTATTTCAGTCCTGGGTGGGCCAAGACTTAGCGTGTGTGTGTTTGTAAGTGTGTGTGTGTGTGCATGTCTGGTCACCTCTGAACTTGTTGGGGTCAGCTCCCACAGCCCGGGGCTACTGTCGGCCTGGGACTCAGCCCGGGTGTTAATCCCAGGTTAGGTGTCACTGTGGTGGGTCACGCTCTGTAATTTAGTCCCCTGCTCTGTCTGGGGCCTCCGGGCCCTCAAGACCACCCAGTGCACGGCAACAACCGCCTACTTCAGCGTCTGAGTGTGAGTGAGAGGAGGGATGAGGGTCGACCCAGAGATTTCCTCCTCACTTCTGTGTGTGTGTGTGTTTGTGTGTGTGTGTGTGTGTGTGTGTGTGTGTGTGTGTGTGTGTGTGTGTGTGTGTGTGTGTGTGTGTGTGTGTGTGTGTGTGTGTGTGTGTGTGTGTGTGTGTGTGTGTGTGTGTGTGTGTGTGTGTGTGTGTGTGTGTGTGTGTGTGTGTGTGTGTGTGTGACATAGAGTGTGTATACAAATGGACGGCGTCCCTCAGTCTCCTCCTGTTGAACGGGCGCTGACATGTTGACTTGAAGAGCCGCGGTATTGACATCACTCTGCTTCCACTTAAGCAAACACGTACTGTATCAGTAAAAGGTCAAAGGTCGCTCAGGTGGGTTCAGTCCTCAGTTGAACAGATTCTTCTTTTGGTTTGAAGCAGTCACTCGCAGTTATGGAAAATTCAATTCGACTCCTGTGTTCTACTCTGATGAGCCGCTGCACACAGAAACGCAGGAGCCTCATTGGTCAACACAGCTTTCAATCATGGTGTTTATTTGTAGAAAAGATTCTTTTACGTGAGAACTGAAGCTTCATATTTGACAACTAACTTATAAAAACGAGAGCTGACTTCAGTAATAAAACAAACTTCATCCTTTTATTTCCTCCTGACTCCTCCGTAAGCCCCGTGTCCACCTGCCGTTTTTTTGGGGGGCAGAAAAGCGCTGACTGTGCGCTCGCCAGCAAGTACATGAAGCGTTTGTGGTCTGAGAAGAAAAGCGCAGCACGTTCGTCCTGTCTCCATGACAACAGTCTGTTGACAACGGCCGCTGTGTGACCGACATTGCTCTGTTACTTTTTACTGTTTGTTTTATATCTGAGATGGTTTATTTCCCGATCAGACACGCAGCGAGGAGGATGAGGGTACGGTTGGCCAAAATACCATAAATTATGAAAAGAGCGGCGGTGACATCAGCAGCGCCTTTCTGAAAAGTTGAAAGATTTTCAACTCCAGCGCTCGGAGCAGCTCAGAAACTAACTATTGTTTACTCTCGGGTTAGAGACTTCTCGCTCTGTTTGTTGGAGATGAGAGGCTCTGTGATTGGCCGTATCTTTGCGTGTGTGTGTTGTGTACCCGGGTGTGTCTGTGATGGTGCCTATATTTCAGACTCTGACCAAAAGAAGAGGAGACATATTCATCAGTGATCTGAGGGAGGGGAGTCTGGAGAGCGATGGAGGCCGGGCGAGTCTCTCACACACGACCTATCAGCACAGAATAAAGCTCTTTGTCTGTGACCGAGGCCTCTCAGCCCCCGCTGCCGCCGTCCCAGAGAAAACACAAGAGTTCAGCCGGCTCTTTGACGGAGCGGGACAGCCTCATAAATCACAGCGCCGTGTTTAAGCAGCCGTCCTCGCCGCTGACCGACGGCCTGTGAAAGCATCTGTGACAGCGCTGATTGGTGGAGGCGGTTTCAAAAAAGGAGGACTCTGACTTTATTTTTCTTCCCAAAGAAACCCCAGACACCTTCTCACTTGTCATATTTTTTGACATTGCAGGCGTTTAGCTCACACTCACACTCATCTGGATCACCTTGAAGTGAGCGAAACGGCAGAATAAGCATCGGTTTCAGGATCTGTGGCGTCCATCACGGCTGCTTTCAAAACCTCTCGCGTGTCGGGGAATTAAGCACCTCTACCCGACGGGGATTATCGGGGAATTTTGACGAGGTGATTTTGATGTAAACCCAGTTTCCTCTCAAGCTGCTTCATTCTTCCCCAATCAGTGATTTCCTACATCTCCCAGAATCCTCTGCTTTAAGACAAACACACAGAGTATAAACCTTTAAGTGTTGGCTGACAGCTTCTCACAATCAGTTGTGGTTACGCTGAGCGGTGAGACATCAAGAGTGAGAATGTTAAAAGCCAAACACGATAAGAAGACTCTTTTTTTTTTTTTTTGTATTTTATTTATTTATTTATTGAGTTTTTAAATTTTGAGAGGAAACAAACAATAAGAACAATACTGAATATATACTTTACAAAAAACCCACCACAAACTAACAGATGCTGCAAAATCAGAAATATCACAGAAAAAAAACAAAAATATTTGTATACATAAATATAGACAAGTATTTGCACATAAATAGTAACACGTAAATTAAGAAGAAAGTAAATGAGTAGCACAGACAGGTTTGAAGTTTAAGTTACACAGTGTCTTGCAGGGAGTCTGCTTCAGAGTCTCTGAAGGAAAGAATCCAAAGAAGAAACTTTTGATGAATTCTTCACTGGTTCTCTCTTCTCTTGATGAGAAGTTCTCAACGTGCTCAGGGATTCTCTCTGACTTGGGGCTGAGAGCAGGGCGCCGTGTCGATATGAAGGGAGGACAGCACAGGGCGGGGAAGGTCGTGGTTATCAGGACGGTGCGTTCTGGAGCTTTCCACAGCACATGATAAACCAATCAGAGCTCGGATCAGGTTGGGTTGCCAGATCTTATCGCTTAATCCCCCCCTGTCCTCCTCCCCGTCCTCTCATTGGCTCTCAGTCTGTTCAGGCCGCTCCGTCCTTATCAGAGTGAGTGTAGACAGACGGCGTTATCAGCATTGTGTGTTTGTGCGCTTGTTTTGACCACAGACAATAGTGGTTACTGTCTATCTGTCTGCGTATGGTTCAGAGATTCTCATCACTCTTTTCTCCTGTCTCCATCGTCTGCCCTTATTTACTCCCAGAAGTACCACCTACCTCCTTCTCTCTCTCCTTTTATTCACTTCACTTTTCTTTGTTGTTCAGATTTGTATCCCTGCAGCTCCTTCCACTATCGCTGTTTCTTCATGTGCAGATTTTTAAATCTGTTCCTAACTCAGAAAATCATCTGAGGCCCATCATGCTCCTCGTCCAATAAGGATACAGACGCAGACTTCTGCCCGCGCTCATCTCGTACCTATTTCTGACCGTTTTCAGCAAATGTTGCAGTACCGCAGGAAATAGTGGGGGGCAGTGTGGAGCAGTGGAGTTCAAGCCAGGCCATCAAAACAAAACTAAGAAGAGTTTGGAAAACGATGAAAATGTTAGAGTAATGATTGTTATGAACTATAAATCTTGGCGTTCTCGGGCACAGAGAGAGACGACACCAGAACATCTGGACGGACGGGAAGGAGAGGACTGCGCCCCCTAGTGGACGCATTCTCTAATGTTCAGCCCAACGTAAAGGTCACAGGACAAAAAATTAGAAATGAAATCCAAATCCAGTGTGTGTGTACATACTTAGATTCATTTTTCAGCCTCAGCACTGGAGTTCCTTTGCACGCACGCAGGTGTGTGTGTGTGTGTGTGTGTGTGTGTGTGTGTGTGTGTGTGTGTGTGTGTGCAGGAATGTTTATGCGTATTTGTGTGTGATGTAAGACTTTCTCAGTGTGTGTAACTGTATCCATGTGTGTGTGTGTGTGTGTGTGGGTCTATTAGTCATCCTGCTTGAGGAAATGGGCTCTGTGATTCTAGCCATCGTTAAACTGAGATTCTAATTGGTTCTTTAATTAAGAGGTGGAAACACAGAGCGAGACACACACACACACACACACACACACACACACACACACACACATTCTCTTGACCTCTTTATGAACCTTTCTTCTGTTTTCGTTTCCACGCTTGCTTCTCTTCTTCCTCCTCCTTGCTTTTCCTTTTCTCTCTCTGTGAATGCGCTCTCCTCCGTCTCATCATTTGTTTTACTTTCCTCTTCTGTCTGTTATTTCTCTCTCTCTCTTTCTTTCCTTGTGTCTTTTTTCTCTTTGCTGATCCCGTCGTCCCCGAGGGAGAGAGGGATGAGTTCTGCCACGTCGCGTTCTGCCAAACAGACTACTGTCATTTTCCACTGACACAGATAGCACGCTGTGTGTGTGTGTGTGTGTGTGTTCATATGGCTGTGTGTGTGCGTGTTTGTACATGTGTGTGTGTGTGTGTGTGGCTTGGAGTCCATCCATTGCTGCTTGCTGCGGCTAACTGAGCAGGAAACATCTAATCTGTCGGCTCTGAGGAGCGCACACACCCAAACACTCACACACAAACACTCTGAGCTTTGTTTCTGGCCGTGTCATTTTATCCGCGGATAAAACTCTGGCAACCAATCCTTTTCATTCATTCTTCCACTGACAGCATCTCTAACTAACTTCCATTTGACCAGACCTCAGCTCTGTTTTTGGCTGCAGATCTCAGTGTTTCACTGATGGCTTCTATAAGTCGTAAATAAGTGTCCTCCAGTTGCTACTTTTACGAAACACTGAAATCAACCATAATGAACGCCTGATTCACAAAACCATTATACGGCTTTAATGTCCATTAAACATTTGAAAAAAGGTCAAAAAGACACCGTCTCATTCATAAAACACACAAAGGGTTAAACGTGCCTCTAACTGCGCTACAGAGCAAACAGCGTCTCTGTGTGCTGTGTGTATTTAAGGTCATTATTCAGTTCTTTGGGGAAACAATTGTCCCTTCTCTTTGTAAATCAGCCTCATTGTAAAAAAAAGTCTAACTCACCAACAGGGGGCGCTAGCGGCCACGCACAGTTAGAGTGAATAATGAGCGTCAGCAGAGAGTTGGTGGTAACCGCGCCGCAGTATTTATAAGAGAAGTGACGCTCAAACTTTCCAGGGATCAGATAAACACTTCCACCTCTGTGTGCCTTCAAAATAAAAGCTCTATAAATAAAGTAAATATGACTTTGACATGACTATTATTAAAATGACCAGGGGTTAAATCAGTCCGAGGCTGTCAGCGGCTCCACACTTCATCCACATGTTTTGAGATGCTCTGGAGCCGTTACCATGAGTAGTTGTTTGTGTGTGATTTTTATCTCCTGGAATAATCTGAAAGCGTGTGTTTGTGTGTGTCCACATGTGTAGGAGGGAAGAAGAAATAAATGGATCTGCACAATTCAGTCCCAATTTTCAAATCGTATGATGTAGTCCAAGTCTAAAACAAACAGCGTTGTGTCCGCGTTGTCGTGGAGACGTTAACCAGGTTAAGGTTCCAAGTTGTCCCTTTATGTTTGATGAATAGAGTCCTGGCTCTCCACAGCAGGAGGTCACGACCCCGGCAGCTTCTACTGCAGGTTGTTTAAGGTCACCAACAGTTCAGCTGCTGACATACAGCTACTGTGTGTGTGTGTGTGTGTGTGTGTGTGTGTGTGTGTGTGTGTGTGTGTGTGTGTGTGTGTGTGTGTGTGTGTGTGTGTGTGTGTGTGTGTGTGTGTGTGTGTGTGTGTGTGTGTGTGTGTGTGTGTGTGTGTGTGTGTGTGTGTGTGTGTGTGTGTGTGTGTGTGTGTGTGTCTCTTTTTTTCAAGTGTTTATTTGTTCTCTCCTTCATCTGTGCACAGATATCTATCGTAAATCTGTGTGTGTGAGAGTTGGCTTTTTGGTTCTCAGAAGCGTGTTCTTAAACCACCGGCGTGTGTTTCTGTGTGTGAGTGTGCGTGTGTGTGTGTGTGTCCAGGCTAAATGTGTCTTTGTGTTCTCTCAGCTGGCATCAATCAGAGTGTGTGTGGAGCCGAGCTGCTGCCAACAATGGAGCCCTTCTCTGGACCTGGAGCCTTTTATCAATACACACACACACACACACACACACACACTTTTACAGACCCTAAAAGGAGGGTGGTTGGGGTCGTGTGTATGTGTGTATTGAGGTGGAGGAAGTCGGTGTATGTCGGTGTGTTTTGTTTTGTGCGTAAGGATATGAAGAATCCACTTAGTGCAGCGGGATGGATTTTATGACTCTGTGAGCCCGTTTCAGGACATTTTTCCACCTCTGTGAGGACCGGTGTGTCACAGAGCATCTTGTGAGTAATATTTTCTGGAATAGAGCTCAGTTAGTTAAGGACAAAGCACACTGTCTAACATGCAAACCTATTCGTGTTGGCAACATTTCAGGACCATATATATTGTACAGTCTGAAATGAAAATATTGCAAAGGTAAGAAAAATATGTTTTCTGCAGGAGTTCAATATCTGTACGT
>NC_089202.1:24967495-25002495 GCF_963930695.1 Labrus bergylta
CAACTGAGATCCTTCAGAATATTTAATCTGACGTAAATAGACGTGTTTAGAGTGAGAAGGTCAGAGAACAGACGAGTAGAATCTCTCCTCCTGAGTGCTAAAAAGGACAAGAGCTCGAGGAAAGCGGAGACGGAGCAGCGCCAGAGGAAATGCATCTGTGTGGTATCCAACCAAACGTCTCATTTAGTTGCAGCCAACCTGAACACCTCCTCCTCGTATTGCATTCCTCCATGTTCTCTCTTTCTCCCCCTTCTCATAGTCCTCCTCCTCTCTCCCCTCTCTCTCCTCTCTCTTTCCTCTCTCTCTCTCCCCCTCTCTCTCCCCTCTCTCTCCTCTCTCTTTCTCTCTCTTTATCTCTCTCTCCTCTCTCTCTCCTCTCTCTATCCTCTCTCTCTTTCTCTCTCTTTATCTCTCTCTCCTCTCTCTCTCCTCTCTCTTCTCTCTCTCTCTCTCCTCTCTCTATCCTCTCTCTCTCTTTCTCTCTCCCCCTCTCCTCTCTCCCCCTCTCTCTCCTATCTCTCTCTCTCCTCTCTCTCTCCTCTCTCTCTCTCCCCTGACTTAAACTCACACTGCTCCAGGACTAACCCTAACCCCTGAGCACAGTTACCTCTTGTTCATAATGTCGTAATACAACACACACATGTCTTTATGTGATCTCCATAATGGAGGCGGGGATCGATTATACTTCATGTCCACATTGTGCACCCGCTCTCGTGCTCGTGTATGAACTGAAACGTGCCGAAGCGACCCTGTCTTCCAAGTGTGCAAGGAAGTGTACGGAGCACTCACACTGGTCAAACAAACTGGACTTTAGGGGTGAAGCGTGCTTAAGCACAGTACGGATTGCCTTGTGTGAGTGTACCCTAAGTATTCAGGGATGTCTCCTCCATCCTCTCCATCTCTTCCTCCTTTTCCTCCTCCATATTGTCCTTCTTTCATTCCTCCTCTTCCCCTTCTATGTCTGAGCTCCTCGTTCCCCTCCCTCCCTCTTTTGTCTCTTTTTCCATCTGTCAGTCATCCTTTAAACAGAGTTGCTGATGCTGTCTGTCTGCCTGCTATTCCTGCATGACCCCCACAGTCCTCCCGCCCTCTGTTTACTTTACCAGAATCCGTCCTACAGCTGCACCGCCCGCCTTGCACTGGCTTCCTGCCCTCTGAACCAAAAAATGTCGGTATAATACCTGAAATTGTTTCTTCAGGCCTGGACCACCACAGAGCTATTTACAGCACTGTAAAGTTTCTAGAAAAGTTCTGTTCAGCACGAGGTTCTCTGACATTAAGGCGGAGAGATTTAAAAAAATTTCCGATCAGCAAAATTTAAGATTTATTTTCTCAAAGTTACACAGAGTCGTTGATGTATTTCACAGAGTGTCATAAATCCCATTTATTTTTTATTCTGTGTGGTCTACAGGATTTGTACCCCCGAACCAGGAACTTTATAAAATCCAGCTCTTGACCAAGTGCCAGACCCTCAGCACAAGATGGAGGCTGCAGGGTCATCCAATCAAATCATATCCTCCTAACAGTTTTATAAATGAAAGTAATAAAAAGGTGACATATCCTCCTCCTCTTCAGTGTACATAAGTCTCAGAGCTCCTCAAAACAAGTTTCTTGTTCTAAATCCACTCCGATCCTGTATTTGATCATGCCTATAAACCCCTCTATTTCAGCCCTGCTCAGAACAGGCTGTTTCTCTTTCTGTACTTTTAAATATGTAAATTAGCTGTATCTGACCACGCCCCCTCTCTGGAAAGGCTTGGGTGTGTCGGGCTTTCTCACTCCATGTCCTATTATTTACGGTGAGAAGGCAGACTCAGAGGGCAGAACAAACACCTAGCTGGGAGTGTCACCCACCTGGGGGAGGGGTTACTGCCCTTTGTGATGTCATGATAGGAAAATCTCCAAATGGCCTGTTTGAGCACAAATATTCTGAAAAGTGGAGCAGGCAAAAGACGGAGAGGATGGACTTCTATCATCATTGGGGGGTTTTAGACTGACTCCACTGCATTGTTCTCTGCAGCCGTAACTCCTTCTTCTCAAATGACTTTCCCAGTCATGATGAGGATGTCAGGACGGATGGATTCCTGTCTGAACCTTTACTCGTCTCTTTGGGAGACCCTCAAGGTTGTTTGCTGGGCCCAAGAACATTTTATCCACGGCCGTCCAGTAATTCCAGATTTTCCCATGCATGTCAGACCTGCTAAATATTATGCAGTTCAGCATCAATTACTTTAAATTCTGATTAAGAAGTAAATATAGAATCTGAAAGTCAAGTAAAAAAGTTACCATCGATCTCCTCTCACAGACCACTCCCGTCATCTAGATATTTTGCTACATCCTGTCCCACAGGAGGACGCTAAAGCACGGCGTCTGTTTGTATATACAGTCTTTGGTTCATTGATTCATAGAACCAGAAACTCAGCACAATAAATGATTTACGTTCTACAGTATTTCTGTGGAGTGGTTAATGAAGTCAAGAAGAAGCTCCTCATCTGAAAACAATTGAAGCTTCATTGTTTTGAACTGTTTACTCTGATGAGGTGTTTACGGGACATTTTCTCCTGTTTGCTTTAAGAGCAATTATAATCAGAACACCGTGCACACTCGTAAATAATGTTACTAAACTCAACATTGCTTGCTCTCTGAAAATGTGGTTGAACTTGACGAGCCATCAAACATACTTCTCTGTCGAGAAACAAAGAAACGATGCTGAACCTTCACTGAACGGACGAAGGTGGACGCTACCTCATGGTCTGTCCTCTTCAGAGCTGCTCTAGTCGCCACACATCGGTGAATAAAACAACCCTGCTCTTGTTTTCAGCTTCAGGAAACAAACTTCTCCCCGACCTTTGTCTGAATTTATCGCTCTGGCTTCGGTCCTGACTCGCCCCGCTCCACCTATCTGTACTTCCTTTCTTCTCGTTCAGGAGGATGGATGTCTGCAGTTTGGGTCTGCAGACGTTTAATTTTCCTCCGCAACATGTGGAACCTGTGCGTGCGTGCGTGCGTGCGTGCATGCGTGCGTGTAGTCTCCACAGAAACCTGCAGTTATGTCGCTCAGAGTATTTGATAACCTGGTGAGGCATTGTGGTAAGAATAGGTCACATCCCCCTCATCTCTCCTCCTCCTCTTCCTCATCCTGCTCCTCCTCCTCTCTCATTTTCTCGCCCTCCCTCCCTCCACCGTCTTCTATTCTTCCTTCATTCTCATGTCTGCTCATCGCTCGTCTTTTCCCCGTCTTTAATATCTCCCCTCTATCATCGTCTCATCTCCTTGACCTTCTACATCTCTCTCTCTCTCTCTCTCTCTCTCTCTCTCTCTCCGTTCCCTGTCTGAGTCTCCCTGTCATCATCATTACAGGCTTGATTACCTGTCATTATGGCTCATTAGGGGCCTATCAGTGTGGCGGCAGGCTGGGGAGAGGGCGGGAGGATACCTGTCAACACACACACACACACAGGTGTACGAACACACACACACACACACAGCTTCCTTCTGAGACTCACCCACCCGATGTCGTCCATTCATGCTTACGGGTAACGGGGTGTGTGTAGCACAAGTTACAGTAGGTGTGTGTGTGTGTGTGCGTGTGTGTGCTTGTGTGTGCTTGTGTGTAAGTATTTGTGTGTGCTGAGATCAGAGATGTCCAGACCAGATATCTCGACCGGAGACGACAGGAGGGGAGAGAGAGTGACAAAAGACATGTTTATCATCTCGTGTGTGTGTGTGTGTGTGTGTGTGTGTGTGTGTGTGTGTGTGTGTGTGTGTGTGTGTGTGTGTGTGTGTGTGTGTGTGTGTGTGTGTGTGTGTGTGTGTGTGTGTGTGTGTGTGTGTGTGTGTGTGTGTGTGTGTGTGTGTGTGATGATGTCATTGCTCTTTTATAAATGTCAGGTGCGTCGTTAAAGCATTAAGAATTAAAGTTAATGAGTCCTTTGCTCAGTTTCCCTCCTTCACCTTCTCTTTCTTTGTGTCCTTTTCTTCTCTCCTTGACCTCTACTCTTCTTTCCTTCTTCTCCTTCAGCCTGATTCACCCTTTTTGAATCCCACCATGGAGCTCTATCACCCTACATTCACCTCTATGAGGCGGCTGAGGCTCAGTGGGTTGAGTCGTCGGCTCTTTGAGGGTTGAGGGTTTGATCCCCAGCTCCTGCAGCAACATGTCCGATGTGTCCTTGAGCAAGACACTTAACCCCGAATTGCTCCCGCTACTTCATCTGCGGCGTATGAATGTGTATGAATGGTTTAGTTACTTCTCCAAGCTTCATGGTGAAACGTTGCTTTCAATCCCTAAATGTCTCGGTTCGTGTGGTCTCGACTACAACACTAATGCTGACCTCAAACTAAAGACATTTAAACTCTGCTTCCTCCTCCTCTCTCTCCTCTTCCTCCTCTTCCTCCTCCTCCTGTCTCTCCTCCTTCTCCTCCTTCTCCTCCTCCTCTTCCTCCTCTTCTTCCTCCTCTTCTTCCTCCTCCTCTTCCTCCTCCTCCTCTTCTTCCTCTTCCTCCTCCACCCTCCTCCTCCTCCTCCTCTTCTTCCTCTTATCCTCCCCCCTCCTCCTCCTCCTCCTCCTCCTCCTCTTCTTCCTCTTACTCCTCCTCTTCCTCTCCCTCCTCCTCCTCCCCCCTCCCCTCCCTCCTCCTCTTCCTCCTCCTCCTCTTCTTCCTCTTACTCCTCCTCTTCCTCCTCTTCTTCCTCTTACTCTCCCTCCTCCTCCTCCCCCCTCCCCTCCCTCTTCCTCCTCCTCTTCCTCCTCTTCTTCCTCTTCCTCCTCCACCCCCTCCTCCTCCTCCTCCTCCTCCTCCTCTTCTTCCTCTTACTCTCCCTCCTCCTCCTCCCCCCTCCCCTCCCTCCTCCTCTTCCTCCTCCTCCTCTTCTTCCTCTTCCTCCTCCACCCCCCTCCTCCTCCTCTTCTTCCTCTTCCTCCTCCACCCCCCTCCTCCTCCTCCTCCTCTTCTTCCTCTTATCCTCCCCCCTCTTCCTCTTCCTCCTCCTCTTCCTCCTCCTCCTCCTCAGGGTTGGGAGGAGAGCTGTGACGCCGCCGTCTCCCACCTCCTGAGGACCTGTCTCTCTCGGAGCCCGAAGGACCAGGCTACATCTCTGGCTCAGACTGGAAGCCCCGTGCTGGGCCTCCCCCCAGACACCACCCGTCTCAAGAAGCACATCACCCTGCTGTGTGAACGCATCGGCAAAGGAGGCCGCCTCGCCCTCGCCTCTGAGGCCGCCACCCAGGTCCCCGTCCAGGTCCAGAACCTGGCTGCTCCAGGTGAGTCTTACAAAGAGTTTACTTTGCATACAAACACCCAAAAATATCAAGAATTGGCACCCTGGTCACTGTAACATTTTGGACACAAACAAAGTGAGCGCTCACTCTACACACACGATCCTCGGCCACAGACGAGACAACAGATTTCTCCGATGTACTCCTTTGAATCGATTTTTAAATGCCTCACGATTGATCTTTACATCCCTAGTTCTTGCCATAATAAAGTGGTAACAAAAAGTAAAAGCATCAATCTAAAAATAGATGAATAACTTCTACATACCCAGAGGATGATGCCAGGTCTGAAGACTTGAACTGATCCCTCAAACTATCCTGTTAACCCTTCCAGGGTGTGGAGAGAGTGAAAGAGGTAGACCCAAGTGAATAACGAGAATTTAGGCGGATTGCTAAAGTTCACTAAATCACTAAATGTCGTTTGAAGTGGTCTAAAGTTTGACAACTTTTTATTCGAGCCGAGCATAAAAAGGAACATGACCTCCATGACGGAGCACGTCAGCAGCATCACATTCAACCAACATGCAGCTTTGACTATCTTCAAGTTAATAACACTCTGTCAGCTCCTGCTGCTGCTGCTGCTGCGGAACCGTCATCCTCCTCCTCCGCTCAAATCAGCCGTCGGGGCAAGACACGACGTAAAGAAGGGAACTGAACTACAAAGTCAGATTAATGTGCGTTGTGAGGACGTTGTAGCGCTTCAAACGCTGAACTGTACCGGTTTGTGTTAAACATGGGCGCTGATATTACAGAAAGTGCTGTGTGTGTGTGTGTGTGTGTGTGTGTGTGTGTGTGTGTGTGTGTGTGTGTGTGTGTGTGTGTGTGTGTGTGTGTGTGTGTGTGTGTGTGTGTGTGTGTGTGTGTGTGTGTGTGTGTGTGTGTGTGTGTGTGTGTGTGTGTGTGTGTGTGTGTGTGTGTGTGTGTGTGTGTGTGTGTGTGTATCCCCTGGTGAAGATTTAAGGCCTCGTCAGCCAAAAACATGAAGCCCATTCAACACTTAAACTACACTCACAAACACACACACACTCTCACACACACACATCCTGCAAACACACTGTTCACACACAGACACATTGTACAAGTTAGAGACACGCAGCAGACACACTCGTGAAACACTCATGCAGCGGAGCTTCTCAGGTACACACACTCATAAAATCACACACACACACTCTCACACACACACACTCTCACACACACACATATACACACACCTCTTACGGATCATTTAGTCTCAGCTCAGGTTTATAGAGGTCCTTCTGACGGGATCATCAATTACAGCCTCCCTCGTCTCCTCCCTCCTTCTCTTATTCCCTCTCTCATTCCCTCTCTCCTTCCCTTCTTACCTTTTCTCAAAGTTTCAAAAGTGAAACTACGATTTAAAAACCGTCTGTAATGTTTAAATAAGATGTGAATGTTGTAAAATAAGTCCTTCAATCACTGCAGTTAAAAACTCAACCTGTCACACCTAGACATGTTGAGTTACTTTCTTCTTTTCAGCACGTTAACGACTCCGTTTCTCACAACGGATCCATTCAATCCTACCCAAACACGAACTCACACATTTGGCAATTTCCAACCGTGAACCAGATCCAGAATCAGATTCTGATCCTGTAAGACACAAAGGGGGGGGGGGAGTCTATAAAAATCAGATTCTGATCCTGTAAGACACAAAGGGGGGGGGGGAGTCTATAAAACTTTAAGAGCTTCTTTAAAAGTCATTACAGTAATTTACACAGTTCATTGTAAACAGAGCTGTGTGTGTGTGTGTGTGTGTGTGTGTGTGTGTGTGTGTGTGTGTGTGTGTGTGTGTGTGTGTGTGTGTGTGTGTGTGTGTGTGTGGGAAAGTTAGCGTGTTTGTGTTTATGTTTGCTTGTCATGTGGTCTCCTCTTTCTCTTTTGGCCCTCTGCCGAAATTCACACACACACACACACACACACACACACACACACACACACACACACACTGCAGTAAACAGTCGTTTGTTGTTAGCCGTCTCAGTTGTTGCTTTTTCATCCAGCCGTAAACATACACTTGTTTACGTTTCCAACAACACCGGCAGCAAACGTTCTCCTCCGAGACCACAGACACACACACACACACACACACACACACACACACACACACACACACACACACACACACACACCAGGATGCTTCACAACAAGCCCTGCTTCCTTACAGAGTGTGTGTTCTGGATGTTAAACCTTCCAACAGACTCAGACACACTGACATAACGATGTTATGTTGTTAACCCTTTTAACTCATAAAGTCCAAAGGGTTAACTTACGACACACAAACACACACACACATCCTCTAATCCACACACCACTTTAGCGCACGTGTGTGCAGCAGCAGTTATTTTGATAGAGTTCCACTGGTAGCTGTGGTTTGGGGCCTGCATCTATTTTGGACCTAAAGAGAGGGGAGAAGATGGGCCGTGTGTGTGTGTGTGTGTGTGTGTGTGTGTGTGTGTGTGTGTGTGTGTGTAGGTTCAGAGGGAACATGTAGTATGTGTAAGTGTAGGTCATGTCTTGTGTGTAATCCTGACCAGCTGTCTTCGTTCTGTCTCTGTGGCGTTTCAAATTGAAGAGTTCTCCTGCAGGACGCTAAATATAAAACAGCAGAGCGCTATTTTAGAACGAATCAGTCGCTACCTGAGGTTCATCGTTCAATAAATCTTAGAGAGGGTTATGATTTTTTTCAGCGCCCAACGATTTCCTTACAGGATGGTTTCTATAAGTTTAGAGAAGAGAGATGAAATCGCTCCAGTTTTCGTTTTCAGAAGCATGCGGTGTCCAACGTACTGTAGACGTGTGTGTGTGTGTGCGTGTATATGAAGATGTGTATGTTGAGGGGGGATTGAAATAGCGTAAAGCCCACAGTCAACTTGCTGGCGACCGCAGCAGCACGGTGTCACCCCCGTCTCTGAACCACAGCTCGGAATAAAGCAGGAATGCGTTGGTGCCTCCTCGCTGCAGACCAAGACAGCGCTTCACCCCTCAACCAAACTGTCCCCAAATGTTCCAAAACCGCCACCCCCCCAGAGCTGCCCCCAAAGCTGTCGCAGGCCAGCTCTGGACGCTCCCACAGTGTCCTAAACCGTCACATGCTGTCCCCTAATTGTTGTGGACTTATCCAAGCCACCCCAGACTGTTTCCACACACAAATGTCCAAAATGTCTGAAACAGGTTCAAACTGTCCCGGTCTGTCCTCTGTATCTAAAGGCAAGGCAAGTGTATTTATAAAGAACCGTTCATTCACAAAGTAAATAAAAGTGAAAAACAGAACTTAAATCACAATCAGAGTTTAAAAGACATGACATCAAATAAAATATAACAATATGAGAGCTGGAGGAACAAGAGACATGAAGACATCTTCAAACTGAGCATTTATTCAAGTGATGAGATAACAGTGTTACAGCGTGTCTTACAAAGGGAAGTGTGGTGCTTTAAAGAGCTGTTGACTCAGATTCATCCACTTTGCTGCATCCTGTTCTTCCGCGAGTTCTGTCTCCACCATGTTTTAGAGTTTGTAAACATTGCGCTGCTTTCTTACATTTTACTGCTTTCCTTTGTTGTTAAAATGGGATGTGATGCAGAATAATGACGCTAAACCTCAGAGATGTTTATTATTTAAAACCAATTACCATGACCAGTGCGTCCAATTTAGTCCCGCCCACAACAAAGAGAAACACAGATACACACCGCCACTCTGACCAGGCGACACTTTGCAACTGTTTACAGAGAGAGAGAGAAAGAGGGCGAGAGAGGAGGAATGTGAGAGAGACTGTGTGTGTGTGTGTGTGTGTGTGTGTGTGTGTGTGTGTGTGTGTGTGTGTGTGTGTGTGTGTGTGTGTGTGTGTGTGTGTGTGTGTGTGTGTGTGTGTGTGTGTGTGTGTGTGTGTGTGTGTGTGTGTGTGTGTGTGTGTGTGTGTGTGTGTGTGTGTGTGTGTGTGTGTGTGTGTGATTCTGTTCAGAGTAGGTCGCTCCAGAGGTGGGCTATTTCCTTACCTGATGTTGATGTAAGACTGAGGTTAAAATGCACACAGACACACACACACACACACACACACACACACACACACACACACACATTCCCCGTGAAATTGTAAGACAGCGTTAAAAAAACCAACTCGCCTTAGAAAAACACCTGCCCAATTAAGAGCGAGACATATCCCATTTCAAACAACTGTGAGTGAGAGTGTGTGTGTCTGTGTGTGTGTCTGTGTGTGTGTGTGTGTCTGTGTGTCTGTGTGTGTGTGAAGCCACAGGCTGTGCTCTCACCAAAGAGAACAAGATTGGCTTTAGAAAAGGCCAGGATAAATATTAGAGAGAGCTTAGGGTAATCTGCACACACACACACACACACACACACACACACACACACACACACACACACACACACACACACACACACACACACACACACAGACACACACACACACATACACGCACACACACACACACACACACACACACACACACACACACACACACACACTTGCTCTCTGAGACGCAGTGGGGGAGATGGAGACACACACACATTCTCAGACACCTTAAGGTAGACATGATGGCAGACACACACACACACACACACACACACACACACAAACACACAAAGGCGTGATGTGTGTCGTGCATGTTCAGTGAAAGTACCGTGAAACTGGACATTATCCTCGGGGAGGAGAGGAAATTAGGAGAAAGGAAACGAGAAAAAAAGGAGGAAAGGAAGGAAAGATGGATACCAGAGAATGTTTAAAAGAGGTCGTAATGTGGAGGAGGTAACCTGCAATGTTGGGCAAATAAACAACAGACAGAAAAAGTAAAAGGATGGAAGAGGAGGAAAAGGGGAATGCGACAAGAAGGAGATGAAAAAGAGGAAGAGAAGAAAGGAAAGGAATATAAGGGGGGATGGAAGGAGATGAGGGGGAGGAGAGGAAAAAAGGAAAGGAGACGATGAGAAGGAGATGACTGGGGGAGGAGAGGAATGAGGAAAGGAGGAAAGAGAAGGAGATGACTGGGGGAGCAGAGGAATGAGGGAGTGAGGGGGAGACTGAGAGGTGGGAGACAGGAGAGACAAGGCGTCCAATTCATCGGCCTCAGGAGCTCCTAAATCTGTACTGATCCACGGGATTGTAGAGAGGATTTCATCACGCACACACACACACACACACACACACAGGGCCGGCGCTGGACATCTGGGGGCCCTAAGCAGGATCATTTTGTGGCCCTGCTTTGCGGTGGATAGTGGAGTGTTGCCATCGCGAACCAGCAACTGTATGCAATCACAAACCTTACGCATTTTCTCTGTACCTCTCTGAACATGATTATTTTACTGCTTATTAAGTACACTCACTGAAACAGTCAAAGTAAAGCTTACAGACTTGCCAAATGTCTGCTTCTACTTTGTTAGTGTTTGAATGCTTCATAAAGCGTACCTGTTGTTTCTGTTAATGACCATAACATAATAACATGAACATAATGATGTCAGAATGTTTGTCTTCTTACTTTTTTGGATGCAATGTCCTCTCTAATTTCATCAAAACTTGCTTCTGGTGTCAGCCTCCTCAGATGATTGTACACAGCCATGCTCCCCCTGAGGAAGAGAATATTTTGTTTTCACAATTAGTGTGAGCAGAAAACAATGTTTAGGAGTAAGTTAAAGTAAATACGAGGTTAAATGACGTCATTTACTTATTGATTTGTTTAACTCTTACATACTGTTCCTATAGTAAGCCTTCACAGCATGGAGCAGATCATTTCTCATCTTTTATATTTACACTTGTTGCCATTTTGCATTCATAGATATCTTATTGATGCTCTGTTATGTGTTTTCTTTAGGTTTTACTGACTTTAAGATCGTTTTTTTTCTCGACCAGACCTAGTTTTAACATGTTACTACCTAACGTTAGCTGTTATAAAAGAAAACACATTCGTAGGAGCTGGGTCTGTCTGTACACCGGAGCTGGACCGTGCTGCTAGCTAAACAGCGCTAGCATTAGCAACAATGATTCGGTTATCGACAGCTGAGCTAGCTAGCCACCAACTTAAAGATAAGATAAAGACTATATCAAAGACAATATTTCCAAAAATAATAAGGCCCACGTCCATAGTATTCAAACAATTCCGTTTCTAAAAATGACCTTGCGCGCTTCTTTTGTCCGACATTCTTTTTCCTTTTCTCTACCACCGATGGATAGACTCGTTTCATCTTTTTTTTTTTTCTCTTCTTGACATCCTCCTCCTTGTTGCCAGTTTTTGATCGACCAAATATTATGATTCTTGCCTGCCGCCTTCTCAGCAACACTGAGCATTACATTACCAACATTTGAAAGGTTCCCAGGTTATTCAGAAGTCAGTAATGTCAGGTCACGGACGGTCAGTCACAGTCAATTTGGGGGCCCCCCAAGTAGCAGCAGGGCCCTAAGCACCCGCTTAATTCGCGTATAGGGAGGGCCGGCTCTGGACACACACACACACACACAGACACGCACATACACACACACAGACACACACTTGCAAACCACATGAAATTCCAATGTTCATTTCTTCTCTTTTGAAACTTTTTAGTTCAGATCTGCAAAACTTGCACCCCGTTGTGTCCTTACACGCCGGCCCTGAGTCCTCCGTTAATCAAACTTCCTTCTTCCTGTCGTCTAGGTGGCGTGGAGCCCATCACAGAGGCGGCCGGGGACGGGGAGGAGCTGGCGCTTCCTCAGGAGGCGACCAAGTTCATCAAGAAGAAGCAGCCATCAAAGAAAGTCAAGAAAGGTAGGAACATCACCTCCTCTTCTTCTACTGTGCGTCCAGCTCTCAGACGTGTGCGTGGTCACTCTTCACCTCGACATCCTCGCTCTGCTCGCTGCCCGCCGCTATCCCCTGACCAGCAGTGTTGCCAGATCTCGCGACAGAAACAAGCAACCAGCTCTATGGAAATAAGCCCAAAATAAGCGACTTGGCTCCTTTAAATAAATAAAATAAGCGCCCAACAGGTGACCTAACCTACCACATTTTGTAAAGGCCACTTGATAACAGTTAGGCTATATACAGTATAAAAGCCTATAAATAAATTTGACAGTAAACGCAGCCAACATAAAAACTTTGAATAAGTTAAACTTTTAAACTCTTGAGGTCAGATCCGGTCCTTCAATGCACTCTCTTTCTCCTACTCTTTATTACATTTTTTTCCATAAATTCCCCACTTATTCCCGGGCATTGTTACTCTGTCGCTCTGTCAGGTGTAGTTGTGCATGTGTGCAACATGCGTGTGCATGGGGGGGTTACCAAGGAAAAGGGGTTGTGGACGGATCCTTGAAAAGGACAAACTAACTATCGCGTTCATGTTTTGCTTTATTGTGAAGAGGTGGGAGAGAATCAGTAGGGGTTTATACAGAGAGCAAAGCAAGCCCAAATAAGCAACTCCACTTTAGAAAACAAGGCCAAAAACCTGTAACCCGCGACTGACGATATTTGCAAGCAACTTTACAGAAAAACAAGCCCAAAGTCACTTATAACAAGCGGACTTGGCAACACTGCTGACCAGATGCTGTGACACTGATATCTGTGGACTGTCTGACACACTGTCTGATCCACCTAAGTTCTCCCTCACGATATCGCGCTCTGTCTCATCTGGTTTTCCTACATGACATCATGACTGTGGTCGATCTCAGCACGGTGCCAACAGAGTTGATTTGTCTTTTGTGTCTTCAAATCCAAACTTTTTTCTGTGAGAGAACACTCACTTTGTACGTCTTCACACAGTCCTGAAGTAGGACAAGTTGAAGAGACTCTCAATGTGAACTAAAGAGTGGAGAAGAACATACTGCGTTCTCACATCAGTTCACTGTGAAACTGTCAGCTTGTTTGCAGGAGTTGGCCGTGCCTTCTTCAACTTGTACCAACTCCTCTTGTCCACATATTTCTAAAAAATGTGTTTATGTCATTGGAAACGGAGACGTGAAAACAAGGAGCACAAGAAATACCAAAGGATCAAATATCTCTGTCCCACCTTTCTTTGATCCTGTACTGAACAGTTTCATCTGACGGTTCATTCTGCAAAACATTTTCATTTACAACAATATATCACTCTCACGCACACACACACACACACACACACACACACACACACACACACACACACACACACACACACACACACACACGTCTCCTGTCACTAAGGGGCTTCTGGTTTGCATTGAGGACAAATCCGTGTTTTATGACAGTTTGTTTTTTATAAAGCGGGCGGATTGATTCGCTTTGATGGGCTCTACTTTGTTTGTGTGTGTGTGTGTGTGTGTGTGTGTGTGTGTGTGTGTGTGTGTGTGTGTGTGTGTGTGTGTGTGTGTGTGTGTGTGTGTGTGTGTGTGTGTGTGTGTGTGTGTGTGTGTGTGTGTGTGTGTGTGTGTGTGTGTGTGTGTGTGTGTGTGTGTGTGTGTGTGTGTGTGTGTGTGCGCACTCGTGGTTAATCCACTCAGGCGTCACTGCTAATGAGAAGGGGAGGTGTAGGAGACTTACAGAGGGCAATACAAGGATCATTAGATACACACTCATACACACACACACACACACACACACACACACTCATCTACAAACACACACACACAGTCAGAGTTCGACTCAGAGACGGAGCAGATAGACGGGGAACACGATGAACGAGTTTCAGAGATGTTAGCGTCTGTAATCCATTCTTACTGAATCAGACCCTCAGTGTGTAAGGTACAGGTAGAAAACTAGCAGACAGGTAGACTCTCCAATCCCTTTCCTGGGTCTGAATGAAATGATTGTGCAGATTATTTCATAACTGATGCCAGAGACTTTGAGGCAAAACGCCAGAAAAGCCTTTTGGTGTCGTGGGCCGCTCGGATCTCCCATAAAACAGAGAACAGATCAGTTCAAAGCTCTTACTTTCACACAAAGACACACACACACACACACCTTCCGCCTACCTGTCTGTGACTTTAAAGTCATTAGGCGCCATGCCAAACCCCCCCCTCCACCACCACCACCCACACACCCACACCAGACACACACACACACAGACCTTCTGTTAGAGTGCATGGCAGCCTTAGAGCACATTTCATTCAATTGAAAGGCATCAAAAGGCATCACAGAGTTTAGCAGAGGGAGAGGTGAGTGGATCTCTCTCTCCCCTTCCCCCTCTCCCTCTCTCTCTCTCTCTCTCTCTCTCTCTCTCTCTCTCTCTCTCCCTCTCTCTCTTCCTCTCTCTCTCTCTCTCTCTCTCTCTCTCTTTCTCTCTCTCCCTCCTTGAAGAGGATGCATGAAAGACAGATGAAAGGGAGAGTGACTTCCTCTTTCTTCTTTCCTGGCACTGCGTCCCCTTTTTGTTGTTGGGCTCCTCCCCTGCAGCCCACCTGGGATTACAGACACCTTCCACATCACACACACTCACACATCCGGGATCAGACACGCACACACACCCTGGAAAGTGCAAGTCCACATGCACCTTCTTATGTGTACATACCAGAAATGCACATTAGAAGTCTAACCTTAATCTGAGCTTCCCTTCGTTTTGTCTGCATTAAGAGCAGTCTGCGGTCTCGACCATACAGACTGTACTGCCTATCTTAGCATAGTCCACGGTTTTGCTCCGTCCAACAAGGCGCACCCTGCCCCGCTTGGGTCCATTTCTGGAGGGCAGCAGAGCGCAGCCATGAGCAGCTGTACACGAAATCACGCGGGAAGAAAGAGAAAATTGTGCAGAGAACATGTTGCTTCGTCTTTCTGAGGATGATTTGTGTACGTTTGGTGTTTTACATCATGAGGTAATACCAGGGTAAATCTGCAGAGGGCGCTAAACGGCCTGTTCCGCAAATCGCACCATATTTCACCTGACGGCTTCCAGCCTCTACTTACGCCCGTGGAGACGTTGTCATTGGTCCTCTTCTCCCGGCCACCCCCCGATGCAACAAGCCCCCAGGAAGTGTGCCCATCGTTGAAGCCAATTTTACACAGTGGCCAAACCCGGTACTGCAGGGAGAGAGACTGCATCCAAAAAGACTTTCCCCCAGAAGCCTCCATCAGGAAAGAGATGTCTATAAATCAGCAGTTACATGTTTCCCCTCCTCTCAGGTGGGTGGTGACATCATCAGCAGCTGATTGAGGCTGCACAGGTAACAAGATCTCAGGACTCAGTCGGTGTTCAAAAGGCCGGAGGAGACGTGTAGCAACACGGCTAAATTACATCGTCCTGCTGTGTCAGTCTGTCCATCACATTACAGCAACACAGAGCACAGAGCTATCAGCTTACTGTCACATACTGCGGCTGCTATTCACATCCAGCTTACACACACACACACACACACACACACACACACACACACACACACACACACACACACACACACACACACACACACACACACACACACACACACACACACACACACACACACACACACACACACACGCAGCAGGCAGGTTTCCTCATCCTGAACAGGATCCTCCCGGGCCATGGCCACATTTTCTGACCCATGGATCTCTGTTCTGGACGTGTGTGTGTGTGTGTGTTGATGTGTGTGACAGATAGAGGTCTCTGTATTCCCAGATCCCCCCCGTGAATAAAAACACAGGCAGAAAATGAAGCCTTGTTTGCCGATCACACACACACTCTGAGGCTAAGCGTCCTTGCAGATGGAAAGTAAAATATGTGGCTCCTGAAAGTGAATGTGGTGTGTGTGTGTGTGTGTGTGCGGTGTGTTTGCTGGAAATGGAGTGAGCGTGTGTAAATGTTTAATGATGTTTAGAGTGTGTAAAAGTAGGAGAGGCTGTTGGAGAAGATATCGGCTACACCTGCAGGCTGTTGGAAGAGTCTACAGACGTGTGTGTGTGTGTGTGTGTGTGTGTGTGTGTGTGTGTGTGTGTGTGTGCGTGTGCGTGCGTGCGTGCGTGCGTGCGTTGAAAACAGAGAGGATACCCAGCAGCTCTTCTACTAACTGATAATGCTTCCTACTGTAGAAGTAAATCAAGTGACACAGCTTCTTCCCGCCTTAAAGTTCACAGACCTTCAGTGAATTCACATTTTGAATCTCTTAACAAAATGGACGCAGTGGGGCAGGGTATGTAGGTAATCAAGTCGACCTAGACGTCCCTCTTCTCTTCAGCATCGTAGTCCAGCTCCTCTTGGGGGATTCCTCTGTGTTCCCAGTCCAGATGGGATTTATAATCCCTCCGGCGAGCTCTGTGCGCACACCTGGGCGGAGTCTCTGTGCACACCTCCTCTGATCACTGTGTTGGACGAGACTTTTCAATCAAGCTCGCAAACCACAAAGAACAACCTTCAACCCCGTCAGGTGGCGTGCAGTGGGTGATGGTGGTTTTGTTTTTTAGCTCTCAATAGTTGCTCATCTGATAAACATGCATCTCTGTCAGCTCTACAGCTCACAGATTAGACAACTTAGAAACCATCCTGCTGATTGGACACAGGACGTCAGATATCTTTGGTTTGACCCTCCTAACAGAAGTGAACCTCCTCTCAGTCTGCAGGAGCTGAGGGTCTTCCAGGATGACCTTTGCCTTCTGATTGGCTCTTATTTGGAAAACATGGCCAAGATCCTTCCACGTGTATTTTTTGTATCTGCAGAGGATCTTCAGCTGAGTGCAACATAAGAGTTCATCTCACCTCCAACACTGCCAGCATCCAGGCATCAATCTAAGACCATTATTGATGTGAGTGCACATTAGCATGAATGACTATCTTGCTTTTATGATTTATGACTGTGAGTCATCCTACAACCAATCAACATGTGGATCAGGCCTTACAGGAAACCTGCAGCCTCACATCTCAGCAGCAGTTTGATTCTGGGAATCTGAGGGGGGAGATGAAGCTCTTCTATGTTTGTAGACGTGGTTACTCATTGGAATGCCGCAGGAGAAAGTATTTCTGCCTCGTCAGGTGGTTACATGGCATTTTACTCGCTGTGGTGTGTTCACCTAATTACAGCTGGTTTCAGACGCGTGTCCCCCCCGAGTCAAACATGTCAAATGTGTGTTCTCAAAATAACACGCTCGCTTTTCTCATCCCAACTGGTCACGTGTTTGCTACTCGAGTCACACTTAGTGATGAGCGAGCGCTCCACGCATCCAAACGTTTATCGACCGCCCTAAATCCCAGTAATCATCAACTGTGAAGCTCTGGAATCTCTTTCTGTGCCACAGCTTCTACTTATACAACCGGTCATTAAAAGTTCTCCCTAAATATAACCGGCTTCACTGGGATGTCTGACAGTCTGTCAGGTATGTGCTCACCAGATCCAACCTTCTCAACACCAGCACGCTGCGCAGTAACGTCTTCATAACGTTTCCTAGAAACAAACAAACAAAGCAAAGCCAGAGAGTTGTTCTATCCTCCACACGTCTATGTTCTGTTTGTTTTAAACTCAGCTCAGATTGTATTCTTGGACAAAAACTGAAGCCAAAGCAGAGAACACACTTCAAGATTAGAAAGCCAACTGTTGCTCTCATTTCCCTTCAGACAGAAGAAGATTGTCTGGCCAGATTTAGCTGTGATGTTTAGAGTGATACCACAAAGATCAGAGCAGATTTTAAATCATATTAAACATGTTCAGTATTTAATCTCTGATCGCGTTGTGTTGGGAGAAGCTGAGGACTGCTGAGCATGCTCTATGTGGTACCCAATCAGCAACCTCTGGTGTTGAAAAAATGAAACCGATGCTGAAGTGTAAAATCCTGCAGTTCCTCGAGTGTCCGCTAGAGGCTGGCTGCAGAAGCACAGGAAGTCACATACACACCCATTCTAAAAAGCCTTTACAGCAGAGATTAACATGTTTACAGCCTGGTTCAAAAAACCAAATAGGTCTGATTAGCTCATGTCTCGATCGACACACACTGTACGGGGGGGTGAATGTTTTGATGACTCATCAGTTTTGATTTGATGACGGATAAGAGTTATTCACAATAAGGCGTGTAGCTGACCTGATTGACAGGCGGGCGCGGTGTAACGGTTTGTCAGGCGTCTTAAAACCCGCCTCAGCTCCAGCTCTCAGCCTGTCGTTAGGTTGACTGAAAGTTAGACTGAGACAGCATTTCCAGCATGGAGACCGCCATCGATGGGACTCCAGACGGGTGACGTCACTCAGGCTTACAAACATTTATATTTACAGTGTATGGTAGGTACTGCAGAGTGTTACAAAAACATGTCCAGCCCATGTTCACACTGTCTACTTCATTCATACATGTGGCTGCAGGAGCTGGGGATCAAACCCGTGACCTTCCAGTTCAGAGACGATGGACTCTACCACTAAGCCACAGCCGCCTTCAAAGTAGTTTAATTTTAACATGTTTCTACAAAAGTTCCCTATCAATATGATGATCTCTTCATCTAACAGCCTTTTCACCACTTACAGAACTCTAAATTTACTCTTCAAACAAACCCAGCACCTTAAAAACAAACGGACTCCACATGTCTTCTGAACGCATTTTCAGGTGTCGTTAGAATCCCTTCAGTATCTCCGAGCCAACAAATCGGAGTCCTTTAAATTTCCCTGAGTGGGAATGGAAGGTCATCGCTGCTGACCGGTTTTAATCTCTCCGCTTGTAGCATGTCAACACCATTTTTAGGTAGCAACATTTGCACTCCAAAGCTCGAGCATGCCGACAGAATCCCTGCCGCACAGCTATCACGCCATCTCCAGAGTTATTTGTTGGCCCCGGCTGTGTTGACGGAGCGCTGATGAGACGCTTGGCTCTTTAATGTGTGTGTAATGTTCCACTAATGTCTCTGCTCCAGTTTTATCTGATAGGCTATTCTTAGCCGGTGGCTAATGCTGGCAGTGATTACAGATAGACATGAGGACAAACATGGCTGCCCGCTCCGACCGCAGAGTGATGATGCTTAAGGTCTCCTGGAACGGAAAGTTCAGGAGTTTAAAGCCCTGAACCAGCCGCTAAGTCCCGTCAGTGACCTCATGACGGGAGAGGTAGCTCGTTGTTATCTTTTTGTTGAACGTCAGATAATAAGGTCATATCCAGGCGTGTGTCACGTCAAGCTTCTGGGTTTTTGATCGCGTTTACAATTCTTAACATTCAGGGTGTAGCAGGTTTGACGCTGTTATCTTGTGGGATCCATCCATCATTTATCTATACCGCTTTTCATGTTCGGGGTCGCGGGGGCTGGAACTGATCCCAGCTGTCAGTGGGCGAGAGGCGGGGTTACACCCTGGACTGTTCACAAGCCAATCACAGGGCTGACATATAGAGACAGACAACCAGCCACTCTCACATTCACACCTATTCAGAGTCAGCAGTTAACCTAACAAACATCTCTTTGGACTGTGGGAGGAAGACGGAGTACCCGGAGAGAACCCACAACATGCGCGGGGAGAACATGCAAACTCCACACAGAGAGAGTCCTGTCAGACGGGGATTCAAACCAGGAACCTCCTCGCAGAGAGGAAACAGCGCTAACCACTGCAACACCGTGCCGCCTAACAATACGAAAATGTGACTAATTAAATAAATTCAACAAATCACAACAAAGCAAATGACCACGACTCGGTTCAGTTTGACAGCAAGTACGTGGACTTGAGGATCCCGATCTTGATCGGGTTTTTTAAGTGTCCTGTTTTTGTGTTTGTTCATGTAAACATCATTTCCTGATTTCAGACGCCATGATAAGCCCTGATCCTGATTATAAGAAACCTGATGTTGCTACCTGAGATATTTTGACCCCGCCTCCTGACAGCTGCAGACTACCTGATCCGGCGCCGCCTCAGTCAGTTGACATATAGGCAAAACAAACATTCAGCATCAGCGAGAGCGTCGACTTCTGGAGCGATGAACAAACAGAAATACATAGAAGCTGTCTGTAGACTTGCATCGTGGCGTCTGCTGCGGACGCCGCTGTTTGTCCCGTGCTGTATACTGCTGCTGAGTGTTCAACTGTGGACGCTACTTCCCGAAACGCCTTCTGCCCTCCACACTGGATATGTGACTAATAGTTATGAACGGGAAAGATATTAACTGATGATGAAGTCAGGATGATGCAACAGGGATTCTCATTGAAGTCTAAATACTGACAGGCTGCGCGGGGGGGGGGGGGAGGAATGTGTGTGCGTGTGCGTGTGTGTGTGTGGCGGCTCCTCTGGGAACCTTCCAGGAGGAATGAGCGCTCTTCCTCTGGGAGGCCCGTGTAGGAAGTGCAGCATCCAGCGGGGAGGAACCGGCCTTCACACCCCACGCTGCTTTTCACATTAAGGTCCCGGGCCGCTCTGTCACTGGATCCAACCGTTAATCTGAAGAAGTTTACGGGAGCTACCACTTCTCTTCATACGTCTCAGGGGTCGCTTCAGCTTTACAAGAGGGCATAACTTTTTACCTGAAGCGCACGTTGAAGTTTTAATACGCTGCGTGAGAGCTTGTTCTCTACAATCCAGAAGAGCTGGACACGACTCCTTTACATCGCCTTCATGATTTCTTGGTGATACTTCTTTGAATTACAGTAATTATTAAACAGACAAAGCTAAAATACACCCCACGGACATTACTGAGGGAAGCAGGAACTTTCGTCACCATAGCGACAATGAGTAGCGCTCTGAAACGGAGGTCGTGTACGCTCCCAGCTCAAAAAGTCCTTTCTGGAGACACAGACCCTTAATACGCTAAATCTGTAGTATCCTAAAATTGACATCAAAAGCCGTGTTTACATTTTGCAGTGTTACCCCGAATTAAAGAGAGGTGACTGTGACGACCTGTCAATCAGAACAAATTGAACAACGTGTGTACTTCCAGTGCTTTGAAACGGGTTGGTGTTGTATTTGGTGGTTGGACCTCTGCACCCCGACACCATGACGCTCACAGATTCACCTGATGTGGTCACGTTCAAACATTTCTACCTGACAGCGTTCAGAGGTCGGGCTGATTCATTCCCTCCTTTTTGTTGGTTAGCTGTTAGCTGAATGTCTAATCCAGACTTTAAAAGTTTTTTTGTAACTGGACAGTGTTTCACTTTACAAAAACTTTAAGCAACCAAACAACAATCAGTCTCTGTGTTTGGATAGAAAAGGTGCTCTAAAGGTATTTATTAATGTAGACTGCCTGGAAACGACCACATGCTGCCTTCACCGCTCTTTACGTCCTTACTTCCAATAAACCGTGAAGCGACAGAAGTTAGTGATCAATAAAATAACATGAGCAGTTTATCTTCTTATCTTTAAAAAACACAACAAGCTAACCAGAAACCCCTCTGTCTGCAGAGGTAACGTCTGCCATTTTGGGGCAAGTAAGGGGGCTGTTTCTCTCTGTAATAAAAGCCCCCCTTTGTTGCCCCACTCCCCTTGACCCCCCCCCCCCCCCCCCCTACACACACACACACACACACACACACACACACACACACACACACACACACACACACACACACACACACACACATACACACTCAAACCTTCTCCCCATTTTCTTTAACAAGGGACCTTTACTTAGTGAGAAGGAAGCTATGAATTGTAAAGTTAGTTTTCCTCTCTCTCTCTCTCTCTCTCTCTCTCTCTCTCTCTCTCTCTCTCTCTCTCTCTCTCTCTCTCTCTCTCTCTTTCTTCCTCTCTTTCTCTCTCTCTCTCCCTCTCTCTCTCTCTCTCTTACTTCCTCTCTTTCTCTCCCTCTCTCTCTCTCTCTCTCTCTTACTTCCTCTCTTTCTCTCCCTCTCTCTCTCTCTCTCTCTCTCTCTCTATCTCTCTCTCTTCGCTGACAGCAGAACTTCATTATGGCGTTGTTGCAGAACACACACTTCTGTACTTTAAAGATGGTCAGCAACAAAGCCCCTCAAGCATCATGGACTCTGAATAAAACGGATTCCCGTGAAAACATATGTATGCATTGTTCTGTAGAAATATCTCTCACTCTGTCTCTGAACGTTGTGTTCATGTGTCGTTCAGGGGGGCAAATACACACATTACTCATGAACAAGCTTCAAGTGTGTGTGTGTGTTCAGGGAGGATGTGTGTGTGTGTGTGTGAGAGAGAGAGAGAGAAGGAGAGAGGAGAGTGAGAGAGAGAGAGAGTGGGAGAGAAATGAGAGAGAGAGTTTATCAGAGGAGACGTGTCAATTAGCTCGGGGGTACAGAAGGCAGAGCCAGAGGTCAGAGGTCAGGGCGGGGGGATTCGTCAGCTGTCACTAACTATAAAAACTTACTGTGTTCTCGTCCACACGTGTGTGTGTGTGTGTGTGTGTGTGTGTGTGTGTGTGTGTGTGTGTGTGTGTGTGTGTGTGTGTGTGTGTGTGTGTGTGTGTGTGTGTGTGTGTGTGTGTGTGTGTGTGTGTGTGTGTGTGTGTGTGTGTGTGTGTGTGTGAGACGCTGAGGGCCTCGTTGTGGATCAGTAGCCACCGAGCCGAGACTGAGAACACATGCTTTAACACACACACACACACACACGCTGTGTGTGGTGACACTTCTGCTGAAACACGCGATGAACAAACCCCTGCTCACCTTTTGTAGAAACATAAACTTTAAAAAAACTCTAATGTCGTTTTATTATCGCGTTGTGGCAAATAAGCAATAAGAGTCGGGCCGATGGCGTCCTCCTGGCATCCTCCTGAAGTCCTCTTGATCACCCACACACACACTTTTTCTGCACACACACACAGACACACACACAGACACACACACACACACTGATACAGATGCTCGATGGTCAGAGGAGGAATGTGGAAATACCAGCCATGTATGTAAAAACACAACCACACAGAACACAAAAAACTTGTGCATCTGGAGATTTACTTTCCCCTGTATAGACCTTACACACACACACACACACACACACACACACACACACACACACACACTATGTGCTGAGCTGGTGCTGTGCTGGCTGTTAAAGGAGGAAGAGGGTTTAACGCAGACAAAGAGAAACAGGCTCCGCCCACAGGAAGAGGCAGACGAGGTGGACGCCAAACCTGACCTCCACCGTGTGTGTGTTTGGTAATGTGTGTGTGTGTAGCATACGGACAGTGTCAAGCTGATATGTAGTGTGCATGAGCTCATTTAAACTGTTAACAAACGACCATCTTCCTCATGGACACACACATACACACACACTCCCCCGTTAACACACACACACACATACACACACACACTTGTCTCACTGTGCTGCAGGTTTGGAGCTAGGAGGGAAACTCCCTTACATAGAGGCCCCGACACACACACACACACACACACACACACACACACACACATCAGTATATATACACACACAGCTATTTTTCCATCACTTGCGGTGCAGGGAGCTATGTGCCGATGTTTACGACACTGTATGTCTGTCTGGAAAGACGTACAGCGGCCGCGTGTGTGTCTCTAAGTGTGTGTTGACGGGAGAGTGAGTGTGTGTGTGTGTGTGTGTGTGTGTGTGTGTGTGTGTGTGTGTGTGTGGAGGAAAGAACAGTTTTCTTGGAAGCTTTGGCGTTGGTGTATATATCTGTGTTTGCGGTGTGTGTGTACATCTTGCTGGGTTTATGTGTGAGTGTGTTTATGCAGTGAAATGCTCACATGAAGCTGGTTAGGAGGCCGTGTGTGTGTTCATGTTGTTTTTCTTCAGCGTACATCTCTTCATATCAGCAGACACATTTAAACTCTGTTCTCTTCTGCAGCTTTTGCTGTCGCTGCTCAGAATGAAATCTTTAGTTTCTTATTTTGCGTCCTCAGAGGCAGGTGAAGAGCGGGCTTTCTGCAAAAACTACCTAGAGTCTCCACATACACACACTGTCAGACATGCACACACACAACGCTGCACTCCTCTGACTCAGCTGAAACCGTCTCCACGGGGGAAGTTTCACCTTCAATCTGATTGTTATGGAGGCGTAATGGGGGGAGGAAGTGATCCCCCCCTCTGTCCCGTCTTCAGAGGCGTTTCAGAGGAGAGACGGGATCAGACGGGATCAGCCGAGCCAGCGGGGGAGCTCAGTTGACAAACCTCACAAAGTGACTCAGCTGACTGGGCTGCCAAAGCGCAGAAAAATAACACAGCTAAACAACCTCTCTGTTGGTTTCTAACATCTGTGAATAAACGTCCCCTCAGACCTGAAAACAAAAACACAAAACCAAACACAGGAACCAGACGCTCATCACATCTCGGGGTCCCGTGTCGGTTCTTGCTGCGCTGGAAGAGACTCACACAAATTTTTGAAATCACTGAGGTTAAGATAGTTGAGGTATAATTATATGTGCGGTTCTTTGTCAAATCAACAAACTGAGCATTCCTGCACTGTTCTTTATGGGTCAGCAACACACACACGCACACACACACAGACGAACACGTTCACATTTATATTCTTGCATACTTTGTCACTCTCGCTGTGATAAGTTTTGTCGGCTCCTAGCGAGGATGCAAACATCAAAGCTAACAAGTCAACCTCAGAACACAGAGAAATAACCATCAGCGTACATACACACACACATACAGACACACACGCACACACACATACAGACACACACGCACACACACACACATACACTCTCTCTTTCTTATCTTTATTCTCATTTCTGATTAAAGTTTTCTGAGCACGTATTCAGTTGGAATGCAGAAACACACACACTCGTTCTGATCCCCCTGAGTCCTCTGTCACTAGTGGATGCACACATCAAAGCCCACAATGCCTGTTATGTGTGTGGCGACAGACAGTAATTAACTGGGAACATCCCAGTGGGACCAGTACTGACTGACTCCATCAATCACAGCGACCACTGGAATGTCTGCATGGAGCTGGCATGCTAACGCTTTCTAAAGAGGGTGTGTTTGACTTTCACAACTCAATATTTGTTTGTAATTAAACTTGCATAATCGTGTGTCTGCAATAAAGTGGAGGTTATGAGTTTTTTTATCACGCTGGAGGTTTTCTCTGCCAAGTTATCGCTACATTATTTCAATATTGCAGAAAGAGTAGAAAGAGCACTGAACAGTGTGGAAAGAAAATTAAAACAGATCTGCCAAAGTATCAGTAACCTGTGTTTGGATATTTGTCCCTATGATGTCATCAAGTGTCACATTTCTTGTCTTGGTAGCAGAGGGTGACCATGCGTCCTGTTTTCAACCTGTGTGCCCCGAGTCCCCACAAATATCTATAAACACTAATATGTCCCGGTTTTAACCAACCAAAACAACACACCATGCTAACATCACTCAAAGGCTATTTAACGTATAGAAAACCATCACTAATGCACTCAGGGTCAAAAGTCAATGCTGATTGGTCTTTTCATGTGTCAATCTGTTGCTTAGCTAGCCTAGCTTATCATGCTAACAGAACCTGCTGTGTAACGACAGGTCGGCGAGCTGTCATACTGAACAGGAAGTCAGCGTTTTCCAAAAGCCTTTTTTTCACGTCTCCGTTTCCAATGACATAAATACATTTTTTAGAAATATGTGGACAAGAGGAGTTGGTACAAGTTGAATAAGGCACGGCCAACTCCTGCAAACTAGCTGACAGTTTCACGGTGAACTGATGTGAGAACGCAGCAGGATGTAATCAGGAGAATTCACCTGGAGCGAGTGGGAGGGGGGTGGTGACCTTTATTCCCTGTGATCGCTGCACGACCATAGACTGTCTGCACGCCACCTCTACCATCTCCGTGCTCTAATGAACCTGCTGCATTATGTTTCCTGTTCTCCAGGATGTTCTTCTCCACTCTTTAGTTCAGATTAAGATTCTGTTCAACTCCACGTTGCATTGATAGAAAGACACATAAACCCTTTTCACACATACGGAAATCTCCTGAAAAACTCCAGAGATTTGGCTACCCGGATGTTCTCTAGGCTATGTGTGAACGCAAACAGCCGCATTTTTCGCGTGGACTTTACCCGGAGTTTCTCCGGCCAGACTCCTAGTATTTTATCCGCAGAAAATCCAAGTGAACTGATGTCTGAATGCGGCAGCATATACTCCGGAGATTTCAATTTCAGCCAATGGAAAGAGAATGACGTTTATATACAGTGACTGTCTAAAGTGTCTGTACACGACTACTACGATCTCCGTGCACGTAATTAAACAGCTGCATTATGTTTTCTGTTGGTCAGTATGTTGTTCTCCACTCTTTTGTGGATGTTGTCATTACATTTCATTACACATAGCATTGATATAAAGGCAAATATTCTCATTATAGCGTCGTGTAGCGGACTCTGTTGCTACAGCCGCTACTTCTGCATTGTTTTTCTACGTCACGGCTTCCTTCGGGAAATCCCCCGAATCCCCACTCCTCTGACAGGGAAAGTCCCCCGCTGTGAGGAGCATATGTGAACCACAAGGTTGGGAGAATCTCCGGAGAAGTCCTCCTGTAAATATCTAGATATTATCTGGAGTGCATGTGAAAACGGTTATATTCTCATTATAGTGTCTATAGAGCACTTTCTTTCTTCGTATGACACTTCCACATCTTCTCCCAGGAGACCCCCCCCCCCCCCCCCCTCCCGTCTGACAGAGATAGTCTCCCGCTGTGAGGAGCATGTGTGAACAGGTCAGGAGAATATCCCGAGCAGTCCTCCTGAAATGATCTGGATATGTTCATGAGTGAAGGTATTTAACACACAGGACTTAAACTCACTCTCTCTCGATCCCAAGCAGACTCTTCAAACATCATCTGATTTTTCTTCTGAATGTCTAAATCTGCTTGTGGTTGTAAACAATATGTTGGTTGGTGCAAACAGTCTTTGATCCATAGATACGTCTCTGTTGAAAACACACACACACACACACACACACACACAAGCGGTGACACATTCAGCGGCGACAGACAGTAGCCAAAGGTTATTTGTGTGTTTGAGGGAGACAGAGGGGGGATATGAAGGGGTTAAGCAGGGAAGTGCTGGAGCCAGAGAGATTGACCCAGACATGACCCCATATGAGAACATGGTTTAACCCCTCTCTCTCTCTCTCTCACACACACACACACACACACACACACACACACACACACACACACACTCTGTGCAGCTCATCCTGAAAAAGATGGAGAGATGGAGGGGGAGATGGCACCGTTGTTATAAAGTGAGATAATATCCTCCAGCGTGCTGTTGGACGTCAGCAACATGAAGCTGCTTCTGTAACCTTCAGGTCTGATAATTACACTCAACACGTGTTTGTTATGGAGCATCACTTTCTGCAGATAGTGTCTTTTGATGCAGAAAGAGCCAACATGACGACTGAAGACGAAAGTATTTAATAAGACATGATGCTTATTGGGAAAGGAATAAAATGTATCCAGTCTAACCAAGGAAGTTGATTATTAGAGCTGATTATTGCACCAACTGAGGTGGTGTATATGGAGATGAGAAGGGGACCGAGCACAGACCCCTGAGGGACTCCTCTGGATAGATTGTGCGCTTTGGACACTTCTCCCTTCCAACACACTGTAAAAGATTTCCCTGAGAGGAAGGACAGGAACCAGCAGAGGGCAGATCCTGAGAGGCCGAGTTCAGTTCAGTTTTCCATTTATATTTACGGTCATGACTGAGGCTGGCTACTCATCAGACAATTTCTAAATCTTATTTTAAAAGATAAGGGAGACCACAGACATGAGGACAGTTTCTGTGAGAGAATGCACACACTATAGACGACTCGGCCGGACCACGAGAACACACACCGGCTGTAGTGACGATTCCACAGACTCATGATCTCACAGAAAATCGCTTGATCAAATGTGACTTCAGAAGAAAAACAAACATGGAGGACGATGGACGTTGTCAGATGTGGTTTGTCTTCATGAGCTATATGAAGACACTTGTGTTGTTGCCATAGTTACACAAGCTGCTCTTCTTCAATACATATTCCTGTAGGTAAACAAATCTTGTAGTTAATTTTGGTTTTAAAAAATGAGGAAAAAATGTGAAAAGATTAGAACTTCAGGGTCCAGCAGCAAACTTCACACGAGCCTCGAATCTAAACTGCTTCCTGCAGCCCTTGAACTGACTCCTTGGCTCTCGACCAATCAGATAACAGGTCATTGCTGGTTGAAGAGCACATTGGCCGTGAACTAGCTGAAATGAGGCCTATTCATCATCATCATCGTCTTCATCATCAGCCATTAGAGTAGATCAAAATTAAGATTGTGTGTGTGTGGCTTACCTAAAAGTACTGTTTGTGTGTGTGCGCTAAAATCACAGTTTATATCAGGGTGAAACCACACACACACACACACATACTCACACACAGACACACACTTACACACACATAGACATACTGGTTTGTTTTTGTTATCGGAGCCTACACCTCATCTTGGGTTTGTTTGTGTAAATGGATAACCATTTAGTGTGTGTACAGAGTGTTGTTAGGTTTCCTTGTTCGAACAAATGAGCTACAGTTTCCTCCTGCGACACACACACTGAACACACACCGGACACATACACACACCGGACACACACACACTGAACACACACACCGGTCTCTCTCTCTCTCTCGCTCTCTCTCGCTCGCTCTCTCTCTCGTGGCCTTGCGGGTCAGATGATCCAGAGAGAGGCAGACAAGGTCTTTTTACGAGCTGTGGATGTGACTCGTGTCACTGCGTGATCGTACCGTCGGACCGCTCTCCTCGCCTCTAGAGAAAGACCCCAGGGCTCCGCTTCTTTGTCTCCACACTCCAGTCAGATAACCCCGTTGTTGGCTCTCTGATTGGTCCGCTGATGGAGCTTCTGCTCATAGTTGCTGGTGAGACAAACTTTCACCTGGGCGGAGTCTTTTCAGAGCGCCGCGGGGAACACAGTGGTGTTTAAGGTGTCTGACAGTGACTCTAAATATCCAAATCGTAAAGTATTTTTTTCATCCCAAGTGGTCGGGGCGCTCGCCGTCTGACGGCTTAAATCAGCAGCGCTGACAGAAAGCAGCGTGCACAGCCTATGTGAACTAAGCAGTGAGACTAGACGTCCATGTTTCATACATTCTGAGTTTAAAACATTCCCTCAAAGACAAGAGACTACGTTCTGTTTATTTTCTTTCAGCAGTCTGCAGAACAAAAACGATCTCGACTCGAGGACGATTAAAGCCTTCAGACAGACCAATAGGATAATTACACACGGTGTGGAAACTGCCTGATGGCCTCTGTAAACAGAGACGCTTCAACGAGCCGGTGGAAGATATTTGTTTATCCAAGAGTCAGCAATAATTAAGAACATGTAGCATTAATCTGCTCTCTGATTATATAATGAAACCTTTAATCACATTAACATCAGTGATCATCACGCGGCGCTGCAAAGGAACGCTCCCGGGTTCTAACCTGTTATTTTATTCAAAGGTCACATTTAATGTGAAGTCTCGTCTGTCCTCATGGTTCTCGAGATCCCGTTGTTGATGTCATTAATCGAGTAACGATTCACGGCTCGCTCACCTGCACACAGGTTGTCTGAGGGCCTGTGTCCAATGAGTAGAGAGCGTTTGCAGCAGCAGGCGGTTGCCCGGAGAAACAGCGAACGCTCCGTCTTATTTGTGGCGGCCACTCAGAGCGCTTCTGGTTGAATAACTTTCAACTTTTCAGAAGAGTGCTGCTGACATCACCAACGCTCTGAGCTCAGAGCAGAAAGAAGCCGAGACCGACAGCAGGCCGTCTCACTTCACGTTGTCTGCTCGCCCCCCGAGCTCGCCCTCCGTCACAGAGCCGACACTGAGCGAGCTTGGGGAACTTTGAACAGCGTGCAGAACATAAAGCTGTCGTCACACAGTGTCATTACTTTGTCATCAGGAGCAGCGGCACTCTCATTTCATAATGTTTCTGTTTTCACTTCACTCTCTCTCTCTCTCTCTCTCTTCCTTTTCTTTCCATCGGTTGTTCGTTTACTGAAGTCTTTTCACTGCTTTTTCTGTGTGTGTGTGTGTGTGTGTGTGTGTGTGTGTGTGTGTGTGTGTGTGTGTGTGTGTGTGTGTGTGTGTGTGTGTGTGTGTGTGTGTGTGTGTGTGTGTGTGTGTGTGTGTGTGTGTGTGTGTGTGTGTGTGTGTGTGTGTGTGTGTGTGTGTGTGTGTGTGTGTGTGTGTGTGTGTGTGTGTGTGTGTGTGTGTGTGTGTGTGTTTATGGAAACAGAGAGAGTCTGGATGAAGTTCCCACCCTGATATCCAGGTGTCCCTCTGATAAGTACTCCAACAGTCCAATACTCTGAATCACGATATGAACACAACCTGTAAGACAGACACACACACACACACACACACACACACACACACACACGTCTTTGAGGGGATGATGAGCTCATCTAGACTTTATTGTTCCTGTCCATCCATCTTTCCTCCACCTTTTCCCCATGCAGATGCCATAAATAACCAAACACGCACGCACGCACGCACGCACTCACACACAGTTGAAACAGCTGAGATGAATATGAGACAGTGTGATCTACAGACGGAGAGCTGATAACAGAGCGCGAGTCAATGATGTCACCTCGTATAAACCAACAAAGGGAGCGAGAAGAAGGAGAGGAGGAAACGAGGAGAGGAAAAGAGGAGAGGAAACGAGGACAGGAAACGAGGAAAAGAGGAGACTTGTAAAGTGTGTGAGCTCATGTTCTCATAATTCACACAGCGCAGCGTCAGTTCAGCCTCTGACAAGTTCCTAAATCCTTGTCCCGTCAGCTGAATGTCTGTTTTATGATCGCTGTCCTCACACGGAACCACAGGAGGATTATTTTCTACATCCTGTTCCTTAAACTCATGCTACCTCCATAGATCCTTTTCAAGTTGATCGTACTGTGTGGGGATCTGATGGAGCCTGAAGGGCCTTTCAGATAGGAGGCGGAGCCTAAAGGGCCTTTCAGATAGGAGGCTGAGCCTGAAGAACTAGATTGATTGCAATTTGACTCGTTGGCCAAGCGGCAGATGCTCCTGGTGCTCCAGAATCCTCCTCCTGTGCCAGGTGTCGAGGAGAAACTGAACCCGGAGGCTCAGCCAAATCCTGAAGAGGCTGCCGGCGTGCTGGTAGTTTAAGAGGAGAAAGAAGCTTAGGGAGCAGAGGACGCCGAGGAGGAGGAACCAAACCCAGTGGGAGGCTGAGTAGGTGGAGCTGAGTTTTCGCCGCTAACACAAAGTGTTCATTAAAATCTGCTTCCTGCAAACCTTTTGATTTCGTCCCTACAGAATCCTCTCCGGCTATCTGCACCATAATTTCCTTTTTTACGGTTCTGTTGAAACATCTGAAACGCGTCGTTAAGGTCGGAGAGATTCTGCTTCTGGTTAAACTTTCAGAACACAAACAGGGAGCTGGACTGTTTTCAATAATCAACCAATCACCACAATCGTCCCCGAACTCTGACCATGACCAGAAACTGAGAACATGTGGGACGTCGGACGAGAGCCGTCCTGTGGTTCAGTCGCACGATTATCTGTGACCTCCTCTCTGGGACTCGGGTCACGTTTTAACGATCTGGAAACACGTGTGCGTTTAGTTAAATCAGATCTACATGAGGCGGTGGGGATGGAGGGTGTTGTCCGTTCTTTGTTCTCATTATTCAGTCGTTCAGAAACATGATGGCTCGTTACGCTAACGTTGGAAAGTTGTGTCTGAACAGAAGGTATAAAAACAAACAGGTGATGTTGAAGAGGAGATGATGTCCTCCACAGCTCAGCTCCGTCTGAATGTAACGCTCCAGTTAACTCTGCAGGGGTTCAGTCTGCGATGTGGACGCTGTCTCCTTATCCTCACTGTTCTTAGATCAACGGCTCACAGATTTACACACACACACACACACACACAAACACACACACACTTACATAAGCCTTTTTCACATGCACTCCAGATAATATCTAGATAATTACAGGTGGACTTCTCCGGAGATTCTCCCGACCTAGTCGTTCACATATGCTCCTCACAGTGGGGGACTATCCCTGTCAGGGGGGAGGGGGGGCGCGGGGGGATTTCCCGAGCTAAGACGTGACGTAAATAAACAACGCGGAAGTAGCGGCCGTAGCAACAGAGTCCGCTACACGACGCTATAATGAGAATATTTGCCTTTATATCAATGCTATGTGTAATCCTATTGAATGACAACATCCACAAAAGAGTGGAGAACAACATACTGACCAACAGAAAACAGAATGCAGCTGTTTAATTACGTGCACGGAGATCGTAGTAGTCACACTTCAGCCGGTCACTGTATATAAACGTCAGTCTCTTCCCATTGGCTCGAGATGAGCTCCGGAGTATATGCGGCCGCGTTCAGACATCAGCTCACTTGGATTTTCTGCGGATAAAATACTAGGCGTAATACTAAAGTCTGCACGGAAAATGCGGCTGTTTGCGTTCACACATGGCCTAAAGCCCCTCCGGGTAGCCAAATCTCTGGAGTTTTTCAGGAGATTTCTGTATGTGTGAAAAGGGTTATACACTCTCACACACGTCATATGTCAGTGATCGTTCAACCGTTCAGAGCAGCGTTAGAAACTTTGTGTGTGTGTATGTGTGTGTGGGTGTGTATGTGTTTGCGTGTGTAGGGTGGATGGTTTATATTTTAACAGATTTATGGCATGTCGCGAATGAAAAGGTTAAATGTTAGATAAGTACGTTATCTCTCTCTCTGTCTCTCTCTCTTTCAAAGACACACTGCCGTCTTTGTTCACATTGTAGCAAAACAAATACACACTCTGTGTTTATTCTGCACCACAGCACACACACACCCTCTCTCTCTCTCTAACACACTCCCTCTCTCTAACACACACTCTCTCTCTCTTACACACACCCTCTCTCTCGCTCTCTGTAACACACACTCCCTCTCTCTAACACACACTCTCTCTCTCTCTCTCTCTCTCTTACACACACTCTCTCTCTCTCTCTCTCTCTTACACACCCTCTCTCTCTCTCTAACACACACTCTCTCTCTCTCTCTCTCTCTCTCTTACACACACTCTCTCTCTCTCTCTTACACACCCTCTCTCTCTCTCTCTCTAACACACTCCCTCTCTCTAACACACACTCTCTCTCTCTCTCTCTCTTACACACACTCTCTCTCTCTCTAACACACACTCCCTCTCTCTAACACACACTCTCTCTCTCTCTTACACACTCTCTCTCTCTCTCTCTAACACACACTCCCTCTCTCTAACACACTCTCTCTTTCTCTCTCTCTCTCTCTCTCTCTCTTACACACACTCCCTCTCTCTTACACACACTCTCTCTCTCTCTCTCTCTCTTACACACACTCCCTCTCTCTTACACACACACACTCTCTCTCTCTCTCTCTCTTACACACACTCCCTCTCTCTTACACACACACACACACTCTCTCTCTCTCTCTCTCTTACATACACTCCCTCTCTCTTACACACACACACTCTCTCTCTCTCTCTCTTACACACACTCCCTCTCTCTTACACACACACTCTCTCTCTCTTTCTCTCTCTCTCTAACACACTCTTTCTCTCTCTCTCTCTTACATGCACAGACACACACACTTACACTCGTATTAACATCCTTGTGAGCCCTTAACAAACAATGCTAAACCAGCAGCTCATAAATAATCGGCGGTGCCAAACCATCGAGTGTGTTTGTACTTTTGTCCTGGCGGGAGACCAACGGGTTCGTCCTTTCAGGATTAGCGTGGAATGTACCCACTTCCTCCCCCGTCCCCCTCGTTTTCCTCACCATAACCCTCCTTCTTTTCTGTCACCACGCCTTCAGTGAGAAATATTTATGATGATCAGTCTGTTAGTTAATATTTAGGACGTTTAGAGTCTGTTAATGTAACCGATCTGTTCACAGAAACTGTTACCACCTTATTATTTTTACACTGTGTCAGCTTTATCCAATGAACTTGAAGGTCCAATCAGTAAAATGTGTAGAGAGTGAAACGATAAAGTGAGCTTACTATATGATCAGACATTAAGGAAACATGCTATGTTGAAGTGCTGGCTTCTCTGACAACAATGCAGCAGCCAGTATGTCCTCCTTCTAACTTTAGATTCTGCTCCTGAATGCTCTGGATTTGTTTGGACCAGAGAAGGTAGGCGGTTTTAAGATACCCCCACACGGCCGTTTTGGACGCCCCTCGGTTTGCCAGATTTGAGAGCAGTTATCAGGTCAAACCAACAGGTGTTGCAGCGATGGAAGAGGGCAAGAGAAGTGGTTCAGATAGAAGTGATTGTACCCGACCTAAAAAGCCTCTGCATGTTTCTAATAAGCTCCACGAGCAGAAACGTGCTCAAACTAGGATCAATATTGGAGATGCTTTTGAAAAATGGAGAGAGGTTAGAACACAGAAAGGTTTACAGACTCTCTATGAAGTTTTTAGTTTGGACTGCAGTACCTATTTTAAACACACAAATTTGAGTGTTTCTGAGATTCTTACCTTAAAATCGAGACCTGCTCTGATCGGCCAAGTAGAGAGACAGACAGGTAGAGAGACAGACAGGTAGAGAGACAGACAGACAGGTAAAGAGACAGAGGTAGACAGACAGGTAGAGAGACAGAGAGGTAGACAGACAGGTAGAGAGACAGACTGAACCACAGACAGGTAGGGAGACAGAGAGACATAGAGATAAACAGAGTGGTAGAGAGACAGGTAGAGGGGTAGAGAAGCAGACAGGTAAAGAGACAGAGAGGTAGAGAGACAGACAGACAGGTAGAGAGGTAGAGAAACAGACAGGTAAAGAGACAGAGGTAGACAGACAGGTAGAGAGACAGAGAGGTAGACAGACAGGTAGAGAGACAGACTGAACCACAGACAGGTAGGGAGACAGACAGGTAGAGAGACAGACAGGTAAAGCAACAGACTGAACCACAGACAGGTAGAGAGACAGAGA